>NC_044928.1:2238087-2280180 GCF_003576645.1 Ipomoea triloba
AATTAAATATATTATAAGATTTACAAATCACTTGAAATTAAATTTGTATTAATTTTATAGAATTAAATATATTATAAGATTTACAAATCACTTGAAATTAAATTTGTATTAATTTTATAGGGGGGGGGGGGGGGGGGGGGGGGGGGGGGGGGGGGGGGGGGGGGGGGGGGGGGGGGGGGGGGGGGGGGGGGGGGGGGGGGGGGGGGGGGGGGGGGGGGGGGGGGGGGGGGGGGGGGGGGGGGGGGGGGGGGGGGGGGGGGGGGGGGGGATTTTGAAAGTATACTCTAGAATGAGAAAATAATGTCGCTGGTGCGTTTACTAACTGAAACTATTTTCTGTTTTTTATTTTTTAATTTTTCATTTTTCATTCTCCGTTTTTTGTTTAGAAAACTTATTTACTAACACTTATTTTTTAAAATTTATTTTTTTAGATTAACGCTATAAAATTAATACAAATTTAATTTCAAGTGATTTGTAAATCTTATAATATATTTAATTTAAATAGAATAAATATAATTTTGACTTTTAAGTCTAATATATGTAAGATTTTTACCCTTGATATCTGAACCAAATTTAATATGTATATAACATAACTAAAGATATATCCAAACCAATATATAACCTATTAAGTTCATCTAAAATTTAGTTTCGATAATATTAATATTTTTTGCGCTAATATTTAAAATATTTTTAGATATATTCATTTGAATGACAAGTATATAAATATATAATTTTTACTTTGAATTCTAACATAGTAATATATGTGAAATTTCAATATTAGATGTCTGGACCAAACTTTACGATATAACATAACTAAAAATATCCGAACAAATAATCAATTAAATTCAATCAAAATATAAAAATTGGTAAGTAATGCAAGTAAAATGATAGAAGATGGTGATAAGTATGATAATAAATTTAATAATAGTAATGAATAAATATGTAAATAGATAATAGTGAGGATGTGGTTATAATAACAAATAGTCAAATAGATTATAGATAATTCTGTTTTTCATTTAGAAAATAATTATTAATAGTTTCTTAGCTTTATAGAAATCTGAAAAATTATTTCCTATTTTCAAAATGAAAACTTGTGCTAGTAAACATATTTTTTGTTCTCCAATTTTATTTTTTTTAATTACTTCTCCAATTTTCTAGTTTTCCAAAAAACTAAAAAAAATTCTAATTAATAAAAATGCCCCTCGACCGCACGTGCACCGCACATTCACCGCACATGTTTACATATAAACCAAGGTGCATAGAAACATCATAGGGGGGAAAAAGAGATTATTTCATATTGACAGATATACATGGCTGAATGATTAAAGACAATCAGTCACCTCTATAAGTAAAAACCTGCATTCATGCATTACATGTATATCACTACCATCTATTCTGCCTGGATCTCTCATATTATCACCTCTCACAATTCCACTATAGAATTTCATTAACCTTAAACTACAATGAGAAGACCAAAATTGTTGTCATAACCATAGCAGAAGCAGCAGCAGAAAAGCCGAGGTTGCTAACAGCCCTCGAGCTCTGAATCCCTGAAACATTGAATATTTGCAGAATGTGTTAAGTTCATAATTCAACGTAATGGAGATATAGTCAATTCATAACTCTTTTTTGTTTGATGCGGCACAGTGGCACAATGAAATGGAAACGGAAACTAAAAAATAAGTTCCCTAAGTTTCTAGGGTGTCATGAGCCATCAAATAGGGAAAACTTACCTCAGCTCTTATTGCATAAGGCCACATAAGATACCCCGAGATATTTCACATTTTATCAACAAATGTTGGCTTAATTAACAGCACTTCTAAAAGGAAAATCTGTAGAGAATCTTCGTGGCAATAACACATCACACAACTTGCCAAGAAAGTATACTTAAATGTTTTTCCTGATACAATTGAACTACACCAATGATAACGGAAGAAAATCCCAATAACTCCTGCTAGTTAATTTCAAGAATTAGTTATAAACATAAAATATTTCTCTGCAAGACATGTTCAAGTTATCTTAAAATCACCTAAAGTTGAAGTTCCTACCTGATATTTCGATTATGTTAAATTCAAAAGATACTCCAGTACTCCACAATAAAGAAATGGGGAAAACACGATTGGACCATAAGTTATACCAGTAGCTAAACAATTATTCATCTGACACTCCTAATTCCTAAATGTGGTGACGTTAGGTTTCATCATTACTAAATACTTATTCAGCTGATACTCCTCGAGTCCTTGATAATGAATGAGGTAATGTTAGAGTTCCTTAGAAGTCTTTTAAGTGAGGCGTATCTAATGCAATGTATCTTTTTCTAAAATTGATAAGTATATCTAATGCAATAATGAAGTTGTGTAGGTGATTCATCATCCTTGGCATTATTTGCGTGGATGCAATGGGATTCTCGAAAAAACATAAAAGTAAAAAGGATTTCCATAAAAACATCAGGGCCTAATACAGGCAAGTCGAGACACTATCTTAAAAGAAATTTCCATTAAATTTACACGGTTAGGAAAAAAGCTCCATGCCCACTATGATACAACCATTAGTAAGCGCCCCATATAGTAATCCAGTCATAATATCTCCTCCTCTCCCTCAATAAAGAAAGAAACATGCATGTACTTCACAAACAAAATCTAGCCTTTAATCTTGCAAGATTAGTGATAGCAGAATTAAAAGTCGAGAGACAAAATGGGCATCATACCTTCAAAGACAAAAGCGAAGACACTGCAGATGAATCTTTCAGTCCATGAAAACCAATATCATAAGAGATGCTCCCATCAGCTTTGAACAACCCATAGTTCCTCTCAGATGTTGGGCCTGGCTTTGAATCCTCGTTAAACAGTGCAAAAATGTATGCCTTCAAAACATGCTTTGGCCTCAATGGAGTTCCTTTCCTCTTTGCAAGCCTTTTCCGCAAATTATAATTGAATGTCCTAGCATTGTCAGATGTGGCAGCAGGTTCATTCTGGTCCCCATGAGACGCCCAGCCTGTCTCTGTTATTATAACTTCCATCTTTTTAAACCCAGCATCCTCCAGTGCTGCATAGGCTGCATCGATCTGTGCATCGAGCAAATTATCGTAATGAAGATCAGTTGCCTCATCATAAATACCTTCATTGGACTTAAAGAGAGCATAGTTAATATCAATCTTGTCTGGGTTGTATGTGTACGCCAAGAATGGGTAGGCATTTAAACAGAAAGGTGATCCTATCTCGGAGAAGAACTCCAAAAGTGGTTTCATGAGTTGGGAAATATCCTCTCTAAAAATACACGAGGAGGGTGGGAATGAATTATTGAAAACACCCTGCGAGTGCGCAGTTGTTATCTGAATATTATCACTTATCCCTAGCTTCTTTGTGGCGTTGTGTATATTCTTTACAGCATTCAACAAAGATGCTGATAGTTCGGAATCACTCCCAGCCAAAACTTCATTACCAACAGCAATCCCAACAATGTTCGTATCGGGCAGGAAAGCATTCACGTTATCTTTCACCCAATTCAGCGCATGATCTGCACTAGCGCTCACATCCTTCACTTCGCCATTAGTAAGCCCAACCACCAACTCAAGTCCAGTCCCTGCAAAGGCCTTGATGACACTGTGATCCGAATCATAAATTCTAACATTCTTAATCTTTGCTGCTCTAAGGAGTTTAACAACTTTATCTGGTGAAGGGATGTTATCCGCTAATCTTCCATAATTAATCCCATAAGTTCCTGTGAACGCTCTTGCTGTTTGTTGAGCTGAAAATAAGGAAGACGGGAAGAACATACCATTATGTCATCCTGTTACGAAATAAGCACCAGACATAAAATGATGCCAAAACGCTTCTTGATAAGAAAAGATACCAAAAATAGCAATTAGACAAGATTTTGCTTTCAAGGCAAGCAAACATACTAGAAATGTGCATCCATAGACAAAACACATACCATTACAGTAAAATAACTGGCATTTTTGCCTCCCCCAGATCCTAAAGTCACAAACTTTCAGTTAACCAAGCAACCCAACCAAGAAAATTCACATTTGATACTTTGATGCATGAAAACTTTTTAACATAAAAGATGAGGAATATATGTGTTTACTGATATAAGCTAAGAGAATTTTTGGATTTCACCATACAAGATGAGGAATGTTTTTACTAATTAAGAAGGTAGTTCACATTTCACAAGCTATACTTTAACCCAAATTCTTTAATCAATTCATACTTCCCACAACAACAAAAGTTCCACTAGCTCAAACCAACTTTAATTTCATCAAATTGGAGATAGCAAATTCTAAGTTATAACTTATAACCACTTGAAATTTGAAAGTAGTAAGACATACAGAAAGTCAAGAATTTTCCTTTTTGGTTAAAATTCAAAAAGAAATCCCAAAATTTTGAATAGGCAAGAAAGGAAAAACCCAAAGTCAATTAAGCAAAACAGTAATCATCCATGATCCAATACCAGTTTAGTTCACAGAATCATCACAGCAGTTGAGAACCAAACATGAAACCCATCAAAAGACAGAGTTCTATATACAGAAAGAGATTTAAAATTTTAAAATTTAAAATTTAAAACCCAAAACACAGGCGTTACCCTGATGGTTGAGGAGGATGAATAGCAGAAGAATGGATCGGAGACACTTTAGCAGGATATCCATCCCTGATCCCTCCGAAGCTAAAACGACGCCGTTGCTACCTCCGATTACACCCACGTTTTCTTTCTATCTATCTTTCAAGTACGCAGCTTTCTTTATCTATCTCTGCCCACTACCCTCTGCCAAGATGATCATAAAGCCAGGTACTTTACTTGGCAAACGCAATAAATTTCCGGGTTTTCCTCAACACAAGTACAAGTGTAGCAAGGGCAAGGAAACAAACAAAAGATCAGTTTCTTGAATGTGGTGGTCCACGGCGGCAGAGAAGGGCGGTTTTGGGCCGCGGGTTTTAGGCGGTCGTTTTAGAATGTGGAGTGAGAGAGCTTAAGAGGTGTAAAGATTCTGCCTTTCGAGTGTGAGCGTTATAAATATTAGTGTGTGATGACAGTATGAGTGTTCTTGTTGAGAGTTCATTGGGTTTAAGTTTGCTTTTGTCTCAGAGTGTGAACACATTGACTGCACCATCAAAGAAAGAGGGTTTGATTGGTAGTTTGGTATGTTGCCAAAATTGCTATCCTAATTCTTTCACAACTTCCTTAAGTTTTATGTACTAATAGTCTAATATAGATATCTAGTTTAAATATAATATTTTCTTTTATTGAATATTGTGTTCAAAATTTAGATATGATAGCGACTATGGTAATACTTATTTAATTATTTTTGAATTTGATTTCGAATGTTACGAGATTAAGTGCTTACCATTCACGCTAAAAGACTTTGATACCATTTGTGAAGATTAAGCCTTTATCACTCACGTCAAACGTTAAGTGTTTAATCCTAACATGTCCTAAAAACCTAAATTCATTTGGTATATTTTGAAGTATAAATACTAATATACTATATAAAAAAAGAAAAATGACACTTTTAATCTTTGAATTATAGTAAAATAGCTGACTTAGCCTCTCAATTATTGGGGACGTCCACATTTAGTCCCACAATTATTATTTTAGTAGCCAATATAGTCCCTTAGACCTTCACCAATAGTTGATTTTGGGGGGAGTTTTTAGAATAGTAAAAACTAAGGTGGAATTTTAAACAAATGTGGGGTACGGTTGAGATTTTACAAAAATATTGCTCCTGCAAATTGAGGGATTTTGGCAGTGGGGGGTGGGCCCACATGAGGCGCAACTCTCGCGCCCAGGTATTTTTTTTTTTTATAGTTTTTCATTTTTTTCCTTTTCATTTTTTTTCCTCCACTCTCATTTTCTCTTTCATAACATACCTGCAAAATCTCCTAAAAATCGATCACTATTAAGGAATGCCTTAGTGTTTAAATTTGTTAAGGAAAATATCTTGGTAGTAGACATAGTCTTTCAAAATCTGTCATCTAATAAGGACTACATCCTCTAACAATATAATAATTGAAGGACTAAGTCTAGAGACCTCAATAATTGAAAGATTGAGTAAGCTATGTTACCCTAACTCGATGGCTAAAAATATTTTTAAAAAAAATTTCTATATAAAATATTAGAGCAACCTCAGTATATGGAGATTTTAGTTGGTTTTTGCAAAGGTGATTAGGAGAGAGAACATGAGAGAGAAGGGAAATGAGGGGAAAAAAAAGTAACATAACTAACGTGTTTGTTGGGCGCGCATCAGTTACACGTTACACGCAATTGATGAGAAAGTCATTGTTTTTTGTGGGATAGCGGGTCCTACAAAAAATCAAGTCTTGTAGGAGGAACTCAACATTCTTTCTCCAAGCTTCTCTTTTCCACATAGATGTAATAGCTGCAAAAATCACACAAATCTCCCTATTGGGGATGCTCTTATACAGAAACTATCATGTTTTGTGTATTTAATGCTATCCAAACTTGTAATAGATATTATTTTATTTTTTCCTCCCAAAATAATATATATTATTTTATTTTATTTATAGGTATATTTATTAATTACAGACACTCATAAAGAATCGAATGTATAATATTACCATACATGTAGTTATTGCTAATTCAAACTTCATATTCACATCATATTGTAACAATTAATAGTTTAGTATGAGGGTGACAAATGTTTACAAGAAAATAGAAGATGATTTAAGTAGTTATGAGTTTGGTGTTATAGTAATCTTCACCATTATTATTACTATTTTTAGATAGAAGATGATTTTTTTTTTTTTTGAAAATAGAAGATGATTTAAGTAGTTATGAGTTTGGTGTTATAGTAATCTTCGTCATTGTTATTACTATTTTTAGATAGAAGACGATTTAAGTAGTTATGAGTTTGGTGTTATAGTAATCTTTGTCATTATTATTACTATTTTTATATAACAAAAAAATTATAATCACTATTTAACAGTGTACATTAGATAAATTTTATTCATATGTAATAGTCATCAAATTATTCCAGAATAAATCATACATACTAACAATGCTATACGTGATAGATTCGATTTTGAAGTTGTTGGATGTTTGTCATACTTGTTAAATTAAGAGATGCAATTGTGGGACCATTAAGTGCAATTATTATTCTTGACATGTTACCATTGCATAAGAAGGAAGCCATCCCTTCTTTCCACCATTTTTGTAAATTGTTCTAGTGAAGCAATAATCATTCTACCTTCTATTAATCATTGTTTTTCGAGTTTTAGAGAATTTGATTGCTATTTAAAAAGAAAATTTAGCTCAAATCTTTTTAAAATGATGTATCATTTCTAATTTTGTAATGGTATTAAAAGTATGTTTTATCAACTATGTACTCCAAATTGCTAGGTTTATATATTATTCTGAATGAATTATAACATATGTTAATCTAGAATAAAATTTAGAGTAAAAAACAAAGGCATCAAAAGAAGTTTAATTTTGGGGTGATTGAGTTTGATTTTTATCACACTTTTATCATATTTAGTGTGAGCATAAATATAATATGTGTAGTCTAATTATTAGTTTAGGCTTTTAGTTGAGATGGATCACATACTCTAATTTGGTATTAGAACCTTGCAAAGGTTTTGGGTTCGAATCTCCGCTTCACCCACGAAGGGTTTTAATTGAGATGAAGTGCATGCTTTAATTTTCATCACATAAGACATTTCTAATGTGGTTTATTTTTTATATGTGATTGTGAACCTTTTTCGTCACAAAAGTAACACACACACACATATACATGGAGCGCATGCTTTAATTTTCATCACATAAGACCTTTCTAATGTGGTTTTTTTTTATTATTATATGTGATTGTGAACCTTTTTCGTCACAAAAGTAACACACACACACACACACAATATACATATCTGCTATACTCTAATATTGAATCTTCATTTTGTATGCATAATTACGAGAATAAGGTGTATTGTCTTTTTATTTAGGAATATTTATATTCGTTAATTGTTTCAATTACGTTTGGTGAAAAATTCTAAACATTTTTTTTTAATTTTATGACCATTATATATATCAATTTGAGGATAATCCCCTAAATCTAACACTTATTTATCAGAAATTTTAATAGAGGACTATTTGTGATGAAAATGAAAGTCAGATGACATTGAAAGTCGAGAACTAAAATGAGTACTGACTCAATAGTTAGAGGATCATTTGTGGTATTTACTCACTCTTTTACTTTTATTCAATTACATGACAAATAAAAATTAGTTAATTTCATCATGTGAACCTTAGGATAATTGTTTACATAAAATATTTATGAGAGATAATAGAAGTTAGGAGTAAGAAATTGAAGTTGATGTAGTATTTTTTTTCATTTATTTTTATTAGTCGCGTAACAAAGAGTCAAATCATATGACATCAGAGATAAGAGGGATGCAAATTTGAATGGTGGCTTTGGGCGTGCGCTCAATCATCTAAGAAAGCGCGTGGGACCAATTCATTATCAAAATAAAAACCAACAATAAACTTTGACCACCCTCGCCAGTCACTGTCGGATTTGGTACGCCATGACGAGGATTGCCCTGTATCCGTGTACCCTACTACTAAATTGTTTTTTTTTTTTTTTTTTTTGAAAGCACTAAATTGTTATTCACTTTTTCATATTTTACATTTATTTTTATTCATTGCTCAAATTATATGTATATTTTTAAATTTTATCTTTTAATTAATCTTAAATTTAAATTCTAATATTTTACAATACTCTTAATATAGTTTTTTATACATTAATACTAAACGTAATGTTATGAAAAATTAAATTAAAAATAATTTCAATCAAGTCTTATTAACCAATACATGATTTAAAAAGAGTTAATACATGATTTGGTCAATTGATTATGCATATTTATCTAATTTTATTATTGACTTTAGAATTTACATATTTTAGTCACTTATTATTGATATTATATCCAATTTAGTCATTTGTTAGAAAAAATGTTAAATGACGATTAAATTTAATGATAAAATTGAACAATAGTTGAGAGACTATTTTCTACATTATATATATAGTCAAGGGACCAATTTGAGAATTAACTCTTATGTGAAATTTTTTTTATTTGAAATTTATTTCCTTATTAATTTTTGAATTGTAGAAAAAAAAAAATTACGCCATAATCAAGCACTAATTGTGTCTATTTTACACTATCTTTTTTCATTGTCAAGATTTTACACTTAGATTGTAATATATATGTTGTTTCATATAAACTTCTGTCCATTCAAAACTTTTACTAGCACGGTCAAATTTTAGTATCTACATGTGAAGTTATAACTTGTGGTGTTTCATTAAACCAATTAAAGTACAATTAAATAGATAAATATGAAACTACTCTTATCTATGTAATATTTTTAATTAGCTTGTTAAAAAATGGGCTTTAATCAAAATAATTTATCCAACATAATTAATTTGATTAATTGATCAATGATATAATTAAGGGAAAATGACACTTTTTCCCCCTATGTTATGTGCATATAGCACTTTTCCCCCCTGTGTTATTAAAGTGGCAGTTTTCCCCCCTCAGTTATTTTAAAAGTGGTAGTTTTTCCCCCTGTAATGTTAAATTGACATTTTTGCCCTTAAAAATAATTATTTCATTTATTTTTATTCTCCAACCAATTATTACTAATATGTATGGAAGATTACGGTTCGATACGAACCTAATTAAACACTGTAGCAATTAAACTTAAATAGTATGGATGGTAGTTACGGTTACGATTCAGAATCGAAAAAATAAAATAAAATAATTGTTGAATTTAGACTATTTTTAAATAAGAAATAAAATTAAAAAAAATAAATAAATAAGTTTTGATTGACGGTTCAAAATCGAAATTGTAATCGAACCGTACCGATTTATCAAAATAAGTGTTTGATCATTTTCACTAAATATGACTGTGGTTCAGTTCCGGTTCACGGTTCAATAATTATTTAATTTTATTTTTTTCGGTTCTGAATCGTAACCAGAACCGTCCATACTATTTCGGTATGATTGCTACAGTGTTTGGTTAGGTTCGAACCAAATCGTGATCATCCATACATATAAGTAATAATTTGTTGGAGAAGAAAAATAAATGAATAATTATTTTTAAGGGTAAAAATGCCAATTTAACATTTTAGGGGGAAAAACAGCCACTTTAATAACACAGGAAAAAAAAGTGCTATATGCACATAACATGGGGGAAAAAGTGCCATTTTGCCTATAATTAATCCAAATAAATCTTGATCCAATTGAGCAAATTAAATGGCCACCCTAATCACACATATGTTCGTTTTAATAAAGTAATTAATTGTGTATTATTATTATTATTGGTAAAATAGAATCAATATTATAAAATATTTAGCAATATTATGTGATTTTACTATAGAAAATAACTTAAGCTGATTTAACTCATTGTGGTCATTTATCTTCTAGATAGGGTTACTATTCAGTGCACACCCTTGGACAGTGATTGCTATGATTCCTCGTCACTCACAAAAATATTATGTAATTTTTTCAATATATTGCATAGCTTAAAATTACATAATAATTGTATGTTAATTTCTCAAATGAAACACAATAAGTTATAACTTCAGAACTTGATATTAAAATTTGAGCATGATATTAAAACTTATGAATGAACTATAATTTTGATGAAACACCACATATTTTCATCTATCATCTAAGTGAAAAAGAAAACCTTGAAAAAGAAAAAGAAAATGTAAAATAGAACACAATTAGGGCTTGATCATGGTGTAATTCTTTTAATATAGTTCAAAAATTTAAGAGGAAAAAATGTTAGACATAACTAAATTTTCAAAAGAGTTAATTCCTAAATTGGTCCCTCGACCATTACAATAGTGTGAAAAATGGTCCATTGACTATTGAAATTTTAATTTTGGCTTGAAATTAATAGTTAGTTTACATTTTTCCTAACAGATGACTAAATTAAGTAGAAAATCAATAGTTAAAAGATTAAAATTGGTAATTAACATTTAAAATCAAGTACAAAATTAGGTAAATGTGTATAGTCAATGGACCAAATCAAGTATTAACTCTTTAAAAAATGATAAGTGTACTTTCAAAAAATAAAATTTTTGCTGAGAATAAAATTTGTGGTCCATTTCTTAAAATAAATCAAAATGTTCAAGGTAAGTAGGGATAGAAAATTTACACTCTAATAAGAAACACAATGGTTAAAATACGTAAGATCGAATCTTACAAGATTTACCTAATGCACCGGCAATAAGTTTTTGTTGTTGCCAAAAAAATCAATTTATTTTCTTTAATCTTTGACAACTATACGCACCTACGTGCTAGGCTACTAACTAGAGTTGGATAGCTTGTAAGTGCCTAGCTAGTAGTTATTATTAATGATATACATAGTATACTTTGTAATATAATTCAAAATAAATTCCATACTTTTTGAGTAAAATATAAGTTAAAGCCAGGGGGTTTAAGGATTCTATATATTATATGCATGAAAGGCTTTTGAACGTGTCATGTTGCACTTTCTTTCCCATTCCTTGGCACCAGAAAAGGAAAAATAAAAAGAAAATAAAATAAATGAAAGTTGAAACTTTTTAACTTTTCCAATTTATTATAAAACTTTAATAAGGAACTTAATTTATTAAATGGAATCTAAGTGGAAATTCGATCTCTAGCATTAAGCTAAGTATTGAGAAATGTTACATTCTCCTCATGATTTCACCCACTAATTTTTACCTCTTTACATGTTTTGATTTTTTTTTTTTAAAAATATTTGATTAATAAATAAATTTTTACTTATATTTGTTCGATCAAAATTCTTATTTTTGATAAATATCAACATTCTTATTCTATCTTCACAATTGTACGTAAAGTTGCCCTCCACCTTGGTACGTAGGAATCTTCATGACTTGAGTTTTTCCATTCCTGTGGAGATCAGAGAAAAGAAAATAAAGCAAAAAACATTGGCAACTGATAGAGTTTTTTCCTTAAATAACAGACATTATGTTAGGGTGCGTTTGAAAATAAGGAAAATAATTTTTGAAAAATGAGTCATTTTTCAGAAAACATTTTTCTTTCTCGTGTTTGGTTACATTGTGTTTGGTTCATTTTCTGAAAAAATGAACAGAATTGTATAATTAAATATTTTAATTGTTTTTATTTAGAATATATTAACATTTATAATAACAATTAATAAATTTAACAACATTTTTAATTCTACCCTCAAATCCCAATCTCAAATCTCAGGTTCTCTCAGCCTCACTGTGCTAGCACAATGCCACCACTACCTCCACTGCGCCCAGCCACCACGCTCAACCACCACTACCTCCACCGCCAGCTAGTCGACAGCTTCATCTTCACTGTTTGGGCGACAACAGACAGCTGTCAGATCAGGTTTTGCCTCCAATCGACCATCTGCAGTAGTCTGCAGGACCATCGTCGTTTTTCCTCCAGCAACACAGCTCTGTCACCTTCGCCGTCGTTTCTCCTCCAACGACACAATAGCCCTAGACCTTCATCGTCGTTTCTCCACACAGAGTCCATCACCGCCATTTCTCCACATAGGGGCGTCAACGTCATTTCTCCACATACAGACCGTCGCCAGGAAGAAGCGACGGGCGACAACGGTGGCTGATTGCTTGTTCAAATTGAAGGAAGGAGCGAATGGGTTCGTGCTACAAGAATGGAAGAGAGAATGGAAAATGACTTTCCCCCGCCACCCACGAAAAATGGGAAGTCATTTTTCTTAAAACAACCCAATTTTTCATTGACCAAACACATATTTTTCGTTGACTTTTATTTTTCCAGTTTTGCCAAACACACCATTAAGGTAGCTCAAGTCTAGTTGTTGTATTCCCAACTCTTCTTTTTTTCTTTTTTTTTTTTCTTTGTGTGTGTGTGTGTGATGGAAACTTGTAGTCACTCTATGTGTGTATGTCTTGGATAAATCTTACTTCTGTGTATGTAATATCTTACAAACTACACATGAGAACTAAAACACACTGAGAGAGCATTGGCAAGAAAATTTTTATTTAGGTGTGCATTATGTAAAGTTTGTTTCTGTGTAATAACTTGTAAACTACACACACACAAAAAAAAAAAAAAAAGAAGGAAAAAAAGAAGGCATGTATGTGCAACGGGTTCAACCAATAAGGTGTTATTAGTAAGAATCGAACTCATCACATACATTATAATCCCTATTGAAAACACTTATATCTAAATAGTTATCTTTTCCGATAGATCAAAAGTGTAAATTAGATAACGCAAATCTATTTTAACTTGATCAGAGATCTCGAGTTTACGCATGATACAATAACTAACAATTAGTTTATATATATTTGTGAGATTGCTTTTGTCACTGCATCTGAAAACGGTACCTATACTAGCTTCTATGTTAAGGCAAGAGAAACATGATCGATACTGTAATCCCACGTACATTCCTCAAATGGATTTTGATTTACTTTATTGAAATTCAATCACAAATATAAAGATATGTTATCCACTTAGTTTCAATGTCCTATCTGGTTAACATTAGAGATTATATATATATATATATATACCAAAATAATGCACCATAACTCCACTGTCCCTAATGGTGCATTTGCTAACACTGTGTGGTGTATATTTGCATGCCTAGTGGCGTGTTTTTTGGTGATGCGTACCTAACGGTGCATATTTGTGTGGTGCATTTTCTAACACTGAGTGGTGTATATCTGTATACATAGTGATAAGGCTGCACTGTTCACACGTTAAGATGCGACCACACTTGAACATGACCCTATATATATATATATATATATATATATATATATATATATATATATATATATATATATAAATTTACAAATACTAAAACTAATTCCATCTATTTGTCCTCCGTCAGTTATACCATGGGTCATGGTTGATACTGCAGTTGTGTTAAACTGATACTGCAATTGTGTTGAAAGGTAGCTGCAGTTGCGCGGAACAGAGGTCGTGTCATCCATCTGGAACTGCAGTTGTATTGAACGGATACTGCAGTTGTGTTGAAAAGATACTGCAGTTGTGTTGATCAGATACTGCAGGTGTGTTGAACGGATGAACGGCCTATGTTCCGTGCAACTGCAGTTTCTTTTCAACACAACTGCAATATCTTTTCAACACAACTGCAGTATCCGTTCAACATAACTGCAGTATCAGTTATGATCATAGTCCACAGTATAATTTGCGTTGTACTTAATGATGACGAGGATAGAATTACATTTTTAATTTTTCATCGGCCATTTAATCTTCATCGATATTACATTATGTGTGTATATAATGTTGGTTACTTTTGAAGTAATTACTTAATTAGATTGTTTAGTACTTTAAATTGAATATTTAGCTCTAAAAGGTTATCCTTCAGGGAAAAAAAAATTGTACCCAAAGCCAGCCTGGATGATAAAAATCCCCTTTGAAGTCTGCTACATACTTTCTTGCTTTAACTTAAACTTTTGTTAGTATTAAAAATAAAGTATTCGGACTAATCAACATTTAGTCTAACGGTGGTAATGAAGATTTATTGTGAGCAAAGTGTGGTGGGAGAACCCTAAGCTGATAGTTCGATTATATTGCACATTTATGTTTTCCTTACATACGCGGACTGATTACTTTTTGATGACTCTATCAAATTAAAGCTTGTGTTCCATCTCAACTAATAAAAATCTAAACTGATAGTTGAATTGTACATTTATGCTTATATATTATAATATGCTCAAGAGGGATATACTTCCTTCATGGATATTAAAGTAGATTTATGAAAATCCATAATATATTAATGTCCATAATATAGTCTAGTGAAGTTACGAAATATGGATTGTCAAAAAAAAAAAAAAAAAAAAAACACTATAAGTGACAACTGGAGCTCCAGGAATCATTGTGATGATATGATGATTGTATATATGTTACAACATACTTAGCTTCAACATTGTTGTAGTCACTAAGCATTATATATATTGACAACTTTTCTGTCAAAGTCTCAATGTGATGTGTCAGTGATCAAATTCCTTTATATATGTGTGTATTCCTTTGTTTTATTCTATTGTACTTTCTTGATCCAACTTTATTGTGTATGTGCATATTGTTTCACATCCCACAAAACTATCGGTCGGTTTTAAATTACTTGGAAGAGTAAATTTTCATTTTGGTTCTATGATTATTGAGATCTTGTTAATTACACTCTACAACTTTTAAAATTGTTAATTTAGTATCTTAAATATTCAATTTTTATCAAAGACAAAAATACAACAAAATCCAATTCTAAATTTTATTTTTTTTTTTGAAAACAATTCTAAAATAATTAGTTGAACATGAAATTAAAGTAAAATTAAAATTTTAATGGAAAACAACAATCCAAAAGCAAGAATTGAAAAATATATTAAGGCTATGTTTGGCAAACCTAGCTGAAAGCTAAAAAACTATAAGCTCGAAGCTTAAATCTGAAGAGTTGCTAAGCTAACCATTATGCTTAAAAGTGTTTGGTAAAATTAGCTTTTTGATAAGCCAACAAATGTAAAAAGACTAAAAAGGACATCTTTATAAAATTTAAATAGTTTTAAATTTAAATATGTTTGTTTACATATTAAAATATAAAATAATGAAATCAATATATTTTAATAACATATAAAATAAGAACATATATTTGAAAATACATAAAGTAAAACAAAATGTTTATAATCCACAAAATTAGTTCATACAAAAATTATTGTTTAAACACAAATGTCAAATTGAAATTACAACAAAACATATTGAAGAGAAAATGCGAAAAGAGTTTTAATTGAGAGGGGTAAAGGAGGTTATTTATTTAAAATAATAAGGATAAAGATGAAAAAAAGTTAATAAGCTACTAGCTTATTTTTGAAAAGCTACCTAAAGTAGCGTTTCAAAATAAGCTCTTATTTTAAGCTATTAGCTTATTTTGAGAACATTACCAAACAGAGCTTATAGCTTATTAGTAGTTTAAAATAAGCTATAAGCTCTGCCAAACAGAGTCTAAAAGAGATCGAATAACTCATCTTTTAAATGGATGAATTCTTGAATTGCAATGTTGATTGACCTTTAAAAAAAACTTAGCTCGCCTAAACAAAATATATTTGTACTCCCTTAGGCGAGCTAAGTTTTTTTTTTTTTTTTTTTTTTTTTTTTTTTTAACAATCTAACCTATACATAGTAACCTATACATAGTATCTATTCAACATGATAATGCAAATATCCTTGATTGGCTATTCACAGTTATAGTGTTCACTTGAGCTAAATATTCCAAATTGTAATATATAAGTTTCAACCCAAACTTAAGTACCCTTCACTGCTTATGTCTCGGTGGAGAAAATAAATCACGGGATGTGCTTCAACTAGCCTTCAGTTCTTCGAAACAAGGCCAAATCAATACCTCATTTTTTAGTCCTTGGTAGGACTCAAACCTCGCACATTGCAACTGCTAGTAAAACAAAATTTATGAACTTATTTTAAATTAAGTACAATTAATTGACCAGTTAAATTATGACCGAAGACTAAGGTCCTGTTTGGTAAATGGTTGTTGGCTGATTGGATTGGTTGTTTGGGTTAGAAGATATGATTTGTTGATAATATTAGCTGATTGTAGAAAGTTGTTTGATAAATTGGCTGGTAGCTGATAGCTATTTGGTATAATTTCTTTCTCAAAAAGCTAATTGAAAAGACTGCTTTGAGTAGCCTTTTGAATTTTAGCATTTTGGAGTTACAAAAAGCTTAATAACCAAACAACCAATAGTGGTCAAATAAGCCAAAATTGGCTGATAGGCTGATTATTTACCAAACAGGGCCTAAATTATACCCCATAATATATTACATGTCAAATGATTGTTTGTATTAAAATTTAGTTCAACATCAATATATGTATTTTACTAGAACTAAATATTCAATTATTTTGAACCTAAACACAAAAAGATATAATGAAAAACTTCAATAGTTTTGATCTATATAATATTGTCACATTAATTAGTCTCTAGCATGCCAAATCAATCATGCTTAAAAAAATCTATAAAAATTAAAAGTTAATTAATAGATATAAAATAAAGTTGGTGGAGATAATTAAAAATAATAACAATAAAAGGAGAGGTCATGAAACTTTTTGTTGGATAGATGTCAGCAAATGCAAAAGCAGTGTCATAAATATGAGGATTGTTGCTGAAAAAGAAATATGATCTTTAGGAAAAAAAAATTAGACTTATAAATATCACAACCAAGCTCAGTGCTCACTAGATATCCTTAGTCAAAAACAAATTTGCATTAACAAAAAATGTTTTCACTAAATATCTATTAGTGGCAAAGCATCGTAAGAAGGTAAATTAGGTCATCTTGTGACATTAGTCAATAAAATATTATAAGAAAGTAAATCAACTTAGATCATTCATACTTCACCTACTTAAATAGAAAATATTAATAGATAATTTTTATGAAGAGTTAAACTTAAAATCTTGTATTTATCAAACTAATTTTTTTATGAAATTGATTGAGATTGCTGCATTACATGCTTAAATCTCTACTAAGTGGGGCCGGCATGATTTAATTAGTCACTCATTTTATGTGAAATGACACACTTATTTTTGCTGTCCAACTTACACACTAATAATCTTGATGTGTCGATACACGCATACCAATCCCTTTTGTCACGTCATTCGTCAACATTGAGTACAAATCTAATTACTTATGTGTCGGATTTGAGTTTATTTCAGTTTTAGTCCTTGATTATTACAGTTTTAGTCCTTGATTATTATATATGAATTGTATTTAGTACTTGATTATTTAAAAGTTTTATGGACTTTGTAATTTAAATATCATTTGATTTTGTCATTCAACTTTTCCGCAAAATTTTATAAAGTGTTCCTTTCAACACTGCATTTGTTTCTTCCGGATCGGAATGATTACTATTCTGAAAGGTGCATTTCTGATAATAGTTGGTCGAAAAATTAGATGGCATGACCAAATGTGATACAAATTACATTGTTATACACTTAATTATAAAAATTTTAATAATCAAGGACCAAGTGTGATTCATGTAACCAAAAGTGAAATTTATTCTATCTGGTTTATTATTCACGAGTTAAATCAGTTTTTTTTACTGCTTACTTTCTTTAATGTTTTTTTTAAAAAAAATTTTGAATTTAAAATTTTGTGTTTAATAGTATTTTTTAATGTAATTTCTAAATATATAGGTTTTATATACTAATACTGAATCAAATATTACAACAAAAATTGAATTGCAAATAACTTAAATTAAATCTCATTAACGGAACTAGACGCATAAAATAAAATAGAGACAGTAAAAAATTGAGTGGATGTAGTGTGGTCTCTCCTTTGTGAGGATAACTAAACCCCATTCTGTTTGAAGCACGAAAAGTCAATATCGCCTCCACCAAAGTTTGAATCTACCCCTTCCATATGAGGTGCAACCAGGTGCCAATAGATCACAAGTTCTTTGGTAAAGTATTTAACATTATTCTTGTTAGATTCTATCATTAAATATATACGTGTATTCCACACGCAAACGAGTATACACGCATATATGTGTGAGAGAGAGATGAGTTTGAACTACAGATATCATATTTAGGCAATTTATGTCCCTACCATTTGAGCCAATGCTTTTCAATTAAAGACTTGATTACTTGAACATTGAAATCGAGATTTTATATATGGAAATCAATCTGCTCAAACCTGCATAGCCTTGGTAGTGACTAGTGTGTATAGATATGTATACATACACATGTATATATAGAGAGAGAGAGAAAAAAGGAGTGGGAAGGGAGTAATGGATTCTCTTTTTGGGCATTGGCAAAGACACTGATCCACGCAAGGGGAATCTGCTTTTGACATGCATCCCAATTCCAACGGTTCAAATATTAAAAGAAATGCAATTTATACTTCTCCATAATATTGCCAATTATTAATGTCACTTTTGAATTATTAATGATATAAATATTTCTTTTCAATTTTAAAACGATATATATATTGTCCTTTTTATACTGACGGGATGGGCAATATTTACACTAGGGAGGAACAATATATGTACTGTTTTGAAAATTGAGGAGAAACATTTATACTACTAATAATTTATGAGTGACATTGATAATTGGCACATTATGAAGGGTATAAATTACAAAATTTTCAATATTAAAAGAGAATATATATGCGCAAAAGGAGCGGCAGAGTGGCTGAAGCATAATTTTGACACTAAAAGATTATAAATTTGATTATTGTTAATACTTTATCGATCAATCAAGAGTGACACACAAAGATATAATTTACTCATTACATAATGTCACATAGTAATTTAAATTTTCTTGTCGCAAAAAAAAAAAAGAAAAACAAAACCAAAAAAAAAAAAAAAAAAAAACAAAACAAAGAAACAAAGAAAAGAAAAAAGAAAAAGGAGGGAATTACATCCCTTTGGAATCATTACCCAACATCTGCACTAACGTTACGTGTACTCCCTACTTGGCAAATAATTATGTGGATCATGGTCAATATAGTGTTGTGTAGACCATAAAAAATACATTATTTGTATACAGAATATATATTATAAAAAAACAATATACATTCAGTACACATATAATGTACTCCTAGTATATTAAAAATGTATCTTATATTAAGAGAAAGTACAATATTTGAGTATTTTCAGTATTCAAGTAATGTACTTTATGTGCACAAATAATGTACTTTTTATTTATGATCCACGTAGTTGTGTGGACCATGGTCCACCCAATAATGCTCCCCTACTTCGTGGCATATTATACCATGGACCAAGGTCTACCTTGTGTTATAAACTCTAGTTCAAAAATAACATTCAGATTCTGAATCAGTAGTTGGCACATTCTGTATTTGCAGTTGATCGTTTTTGTACTTGTTGCTATTGTGTTAACATGTAAAAAATTGTTAAATGCAATACATAATTTATTAATTAAAAATACATGTTTTTTTTAATCAAAATTCACAATATTATATGAACCCTAGTTTATAGTATAACAATTGCTACCTCGTACTCTGCAAATTCCTGAATTCCAACACAGTGGGCAGTCATATTGAGAGGCCCATTTCGCTTAATGGGTCAAATAGCCCATTAGCACTGTGGGCTTTCACTTTCATTCTGTTTACTCCTTTTAATTGCGGCAAATTATTCCATGGACCATGGTCCACACAACTGTGTGGACCAAAAATAAAAAGTACATTATTTTTATATTGAAGGTGCATTATTTTATGGTACATTATTTTTGTACTGAAGGTATATTATTTGATATATACTGTCAAATATGACAACCTCTCGAAAGGCCGCATTTGGAGCGGTATTGCTGACACCAGACGGGAGTTTCACAGCAGCATGCGTCGGACCTATTATTGATTGCTTATCACCCCTCATGGCGGAGGCCGTCGCGTGTAAGGAGGCATTATCCTGGCTAAGGAACTTGGGAGTGGATGATATTAATGTTTTCATGGATTGTTCTCAGCTTTACAGTGGCCTAAAAAGCTCGCGATCTTCTTTTTACTCTTACGTTGGTTTGTTCTTGGATGTCTGCAGGTCTACTGCAGCATCATTTTTATCTTGTCAGTTTACTTTAGTCTCTAGATCGTCAAATACTTTAGCTCATACTCTTGCTTCTGCAGCCCGTTCTCAGGCTAGCATTCTGTATTGGGACTCTGTCCCTCCCGACTCTATTGCTTCGCTCTTTTAATATTGATATTCGTGGTTTTTGCCTTCAAAAAAATAATGTACCCTAAAATAATGTACCTACAGTATAAAAATAATGTACCTCCAGTACAAAAATAATGTACTTTTTATTTTTGGTCCACATAGACCATGGTCCATGCAATAATGATTGTTTAATTGCAATCTAATTCTTCTTTTATTTTTATTTTAAAAAAATAAAAACGTTGTATGAACAATATCTGTTCATACAATTTTAAAAAGGCAATACATGTGAATAGAACTTCGAAAGTGTTGTCAAAGACTTTGTGGTCTAGTGGCACCCGGTTTACAAACAGATACTGTAATATATGACTTGTGTATACATATAAATGGAGGATATCCTGGGTTGAGTGTTTTGAACTCTCTTCCAAGGGATTGAGACCTATTCTTAAAGTTAATAGTATTGAGGAGGCATTATCAGGCTCTTCGAGAGCTTTTGTGGCAAGATTAGCAGTGTAATATATAGAGAGGTTAACTTTGTATATTATAGATTGGATGATAACACATATGGATGAAAGATAGTCTGAGTTGAGTGTTTTGAACTCTACTCCAAGGGGATTGAGATCTATTCTTACAGCAAATAGTATTGAGGAGGCATAATCATGGTTTTCATGATTCCAGTATTTTGTTTGTTTACTTCCATTTTATAAATTTGTGGTCAAATAATGATTGTTATCTTTTATTTTTATTTTTTGAATCAACAGGACCAAAGAAACCTTACATTTATAAACCTAATTCAAATAGTCTAAGCTACGAAATCCCAAATAATTCTCGAAAGTCTAAATGATTGTTGTCTCTAATATGCCCATATATGATTCTCAAATTTCAAATAAAGTTACATACATGTATCACAATTTAAGAAGTAAACCATCCATTAACATTTAATACTCACAAGATAAACATATATCTAAACTTTTAAATAATGTATAAGATGAAACTTGAATCTAAAACATTCCACAATAATAACCCTCATTGCTCCAACTTTAACCCCTCTTTGTATTTAATCAAGCAATAAAAAGTTTCTTTTCCATGGTGGGCTCTCTTGAATTTCATAAGTGCAACATTTTTCAATGTCAAAGACAAGATTAAAATAGTCTGAGACAACTCTAGTCAAGTTAGTTAGGTTGTTAATTTGGTAACCACAATATCTATAAGTTTGACTCTTGTGGTCGGTCAATTATGGGCAATTTATGTTATTTTACCTCATTGTGGTCATTTGTCAGGTAGAGTCACAGACGGAATTTACTACTCCCCAACAAAAAAAAAATCTCAATAAGAGAGTCCGAGTAAGTGAAGTAGGTCAAGTCTGTTACATATGGTCTTTCTAATACGATTTACGTCTCTGACATGTGTGATTTACGACTTTACCTCATCATTAAAGAGAGGAAAAAAAAAACAAGATAAAAATAGAAAAAGATTAGTCCTTCTCATAGTCAAAAGCAGGAATTTCTTTTATGGATGATATAGAAGCTCCGACATTAGGATCATATGACGAAAATGCCCTCATGCCACAAATCTCTTGAAACATGGAAATCCTGTAATCTTATCCTCTACACTCTCAAACTGCCACACCACCAAATTCTTTGCCACCAAAATAACAGAAAATAAACTAAGGCAAGACAAAAGATCAACCAAAAAAAATTCAAAAAATCAAAAAAAGATGGCAACTTTCTGTCTCTCAAATGCAAAATCCTTCCTCCCTTCACTCCAATCCTCTTTCCCATCTTCCTCTTCCTCTTCACCATTATCAATTCATACCCAGAAGCTCAATTCAAGGAGACAGCTCATATGGTGCAAAGCTGTGGATGACTCACATTTCCCCCCTCCAATTCTCATCTCCAAGAGAAGCCTGTACCTTAGCCTCACCACCACTTTGCTGCTCTCCTTGAGTGGCAGCCATGGCTGCTTTGATGCCAATGCTGCAATTCTTGAGGCTGATGATGATGAGGACTTGTTGCAGAAGGTGAAACAGGACAGGAAGAAGAGGCTTGAGAGACAAGGACTTATCAATTCCTCTGGTAAAGAGAGAGGTGAGAGTTCTTTCTTTTAAGGAAGATAAAGAGTAAACCCAAGAAAATGCATTGTTCATATGGAATTATGGAGATTTTGTTGTTTATACTAAGTTCTTGTTTGGATTTCAATAATTTCTTTTGTGGGTACAAATGCTGTAAGCCTGGGCTTGAATGTAGTAGATGTTGAGAAGGATAAACAAAATAACTTAAATGTCTTGTCTTAATTCATCTTAGTAATAGTTTAAACATTTAACCCAAGTGCAATGCTTAATTTGTAGTAGAATGTAGAAAAAAAATTGAACTTCTGATTGAGGTTTCAAGTTGGTTGCTGCAAATTTCTTGACCCTTTTAACCATGAAATGTTTGGCTAAGAATTTGAAAGTTTAGATTATATCTGAGGAATGATGTATCCAATCAACATTTTACATTGTGTTCTCTCTCAGTATATGTTGGAAATGGTAAATAGTTCTTTGTTTTACTTTCCATGATTGCTGCTGTATTATAAGCTAGGATTTCTAGTGTAAAGGCGATGAACGAAAGCACATAGAATTTATGGTGGTTTGAGAAGATAAATTCACGCAAAGGGAACTCTTTGAAATTGCAATGATTTAGTTAACTTTGTAATTAGAAGACACCACGAAAGAAACGAGACTATTTTTAGTATTGCTTTAAAGAAATGATCTTCATTTTGTCTTCTTCGATGTTGTTCATCTGTGCCCTCAATCTGGTGTAGAGGAACATTAGCTGCAAACTCCTAATTGATTGATTCTGGTCTAATATATGATCATATTAAACCAATGGAACCAGATTTAGAATGTTGTTCAAGAATATACTTCTTTCTCATTTTCAGCATTGATCATATTTATGTCCTTTCTTCTATTGGAATATTAGCTACTGATTCCTAATTGATCGATTTGGTTTTCTGTATAGCTGATTAACAGGATCATACTGGAATTCATCTGATATTGCTAACTAGTTATGCAGGATACCTGCAAGATCTCGTCTACAAGCTGAGCAAAGTTGGCCAAGCCATCGAGAAAAATGATCTCCCGGCTGCAAGTGGTGTTCTCGGTCAAAATGTTGAGACAGATTGGGTTAAAAATGTTAACTCGGCCTTAACCAAGGTCTCTAGATCAATCACATTCTCATTTCTATGTGCTTCAAACTTTTATCGAAAATAAGACTTTCGGGTTTTAATTTCTTGTCCTTTTTTTTTTCCCCGAGAAATTTCTCTCTTTTAAATGTTACTTTTCTCCAACAGTTCAGCATCAGCCCTGAGGAGAAGAGTGAGGTAGATGCTTTCAACTCATCGTTGGCTTCTCTAATTTCATCGGGTATGATGATTTCTTAAGACTATGTTACAGGCATTTCTTTTGGTTAACAAGCACAAAGAGGCTTTAGTAACACGCAATATGATTTTCTGCAGTCATAAAGAACGACATTGAAGCATCAAGAACATCGTTTGTAGCATCAGCAACTGCATTCGAGAAGTGGACAACCTTAACAGGTCTGGTTGGAGAGCTTAAAGGACTCTGAAATGAAAAAGGGATGCTCATTTAGTATATCTAATGCGCCGAAGGCCATGGCTGACTCCAATTTTTCCACTCGGATTTACTACATTGAGCTATGTTTTAGTTGTTTTTTTTATGCATAGAATTAGTCTGCAGACAACAATGTTCAATGATCAGATTCTTGTTTACTACAGCTGAGTTTATCAGTATATTGTGTACCTCATTGTTTATCAAGGATATGGAGTAAATATTCTTTTGTTTTGAACTGAACATTCATTGTCTTTCAAGTAAATATCCATCACAAAAGGCTCCCAAGAATGAGAATTCAAGTGAGTGGATCATGATAGGTTAATGCAACATCATTTTGGACACCATGAATTCTACTATAATAAATGTACGAGAATGGGCGACCCAATCAAGTTGGTCAGACTGTTGGCTTGGTAACCACAAAGTTCGTTGGAATAGTCTATTGGCCTTCTTAATTTGAGCTGATCAGTTGTGGACAACCCGGTTCAGACATCATTTCAGGCGGGGTAACAGGGTTTACTCGATGCACACTCTCAAACAGTGACTACGGTTCCCTGATCATCCAAAAAAAAAATGTATGACTAGATTTAGTAAAACCATCTATTAACTTATTTAGTTTTACATAATGAGTTCAGACATCATTTCTGCAACTTACAGGTGGCCTCAGCATAACACAAGTTCTTATACAACAACAAAGACACAATGTTAAAGGACAAATTCTACAGTTTCACATAAAGGCCTAAAGGGATTTCATGAACTATGTATCATTAACAACACTACAATCATCACAAGTTATGGCTATGAAAAACTCATAGGTGCTCATGGACTGCATCTTTTCTGCTCCAGTGCGCCTAAGCACTACATATTTCACTTCCCAAAGGCCCATCAGGAGCTTCTCGAAGTGAAATTTGCGATGTTTAGGTGCTCTGGAGCACAACTTCCATGAGTGTTAATAGTTTCTCATGAAGGTCACAACGCAAGAGCCTCATCAGCTCTACTGCCATTCTCAACCACTATTCCCTCGCTTGCTTCATTGTTCACCAAATTACTTTGTTCCTCGGCCTTTTTGGTTGTCTCACAAGTTTTCTGTTCGTGTTTCTCCTCATGCTTGTTTTGATCAGCAGCACACGCCAATTTTTCCTTTTTCAATGTAGCATCATCCTCCTCAGCAACCTGAGCAGCGTTCTCATCCTTCTGAGTTTCTTTAGCAACATCAGCTGCTTTCTCAACCTCGGCCATTTCTGCATCTCCACGAGAATTGTTCACTTCGGGAGCATTTCCTTCAAAACCATAAACAATTTGGGTTTCGTTTTTCTCATCATCTGCATTACTCTTCAATACATCATTCTTAGTTTCATCCTCCTTCTCAACATTGTTCTCGAGGTTTTTTGCTTCATCCTTTTCCTCTACATTTTCTGCAGCAGCTTCAATTTCATCTTTTTTCTCGTCCTTCTCTCCCTCAACATCTTTTCCAGCAATTGCACCTGGAGAACCCTCGGGTTTCTCTTCAGCTCCGTTCTCATTGCCACCCGACTTCGAAGCTGAAGATTTCCTACCTCGTTTTTTAGGAGGTTCGCTGTCAGGAGGAGGTGGAGCTGACTTCACCTTCCCGCTGATTCTCGCGGATCTCCTAGGAGTTTCACCAGTTGCCCAGTCAAATTCAGATAACGGTGGACCACCGGGGTGTGATTTCAGATACTGCTTTAACTGGTTTCTGCTAGTGATCTCTTCCCCGGTAGGCGCAGTAAAAGCTATTTCACTTCTCTTTGAAGCCCCTCCCTTTTTGTTTGTGAGCTGCATAAACAAGGAAGGATAAAAAAGAGTGAAAAGATACATCATAATTGAATAGGACAACCATAAGAATAATGAAAAATCCAAACAGTCATATATAGTTAGAACACAAGAGCAAACAACACAATTAAACACTATAAGAAGTTTACATAACATACTGCACAAATCAAAGTAACGCCAAGTATGATTGTGCATTCACCGTTAGGTAGCTTTGCAAAACAGACCATAATGTTAGCGAGTATACCAAGATCAATATCGAGCTCGAATATGAAGAATGCATTATATATTTCCCTCTTTCCTCGATTACAGAAGCATTTAAACAATGCCCGAAGAAGCAGGGTTTGGGGTGTTCAAAGCTTCATGTGGATAGTCATGCCAGAAAATTGATGACATAATAACAGCGAAATAAAATATTGTGAAGATCATGTAAAGAACAAACACGGATTTGATTTGAAGCAGAATAGTAATAAATATAAATTGATTTTTCCACCACAAATCATAAACTTATTATCTGAACTTGCTAACATCTCTAGTTTTGAGTTGAAGAAAGATATGCCAAACGACCAGCACTTAAAGAAAACAAGAAATGTTAAGTGAAAGTAAAGGTTTGACAGAAAAGTAAATGTTAAATAACAAGACATATCCGAGATTACAGATTAAAAAGTGCACCACAAGGCGGAATTGCATGTTAGCAAGTCTCAATAACTAAAAGCACCTAAAGGGCATGTAGAAATGATATCCTTAACCTTAGTGCAGAAATCTGAAATCTTCCAGCCAATCAGAGCTAGGAAAAGAACAATCATCAAAAGGTGATACTCAAAGATTACGGTTGTTCCCATTAGCCAGACTACTGTTTACCATGTGTTAACACACTGACATATATAATGGGAAAGAAAGGAATAATAAATAAATAAATAAATAACTTCAACAAGATGGGTACCGCCATTTTCAGGCTTAGCCAGGTACTGCAACGCTAACTTCAAGATTACAAATTGGCATGCGTTGCCCAATCATCAATGAGAAATTTAAGATAAAGATGAACCAATGGAACACACAAATTTATGTACATAGTATAACACCATTGTCTTCCCAAAAACCAGGAGTTCGGAATCAATTGATGTAACTAATATGTAGATGAAGATAGTTGAAGAGGACGATGCAAATAATGATGAAGATGGTTTAGTCATAGGCATTCACTAAACAATAAAGGCACGCATTTGATAAAAAAAAACTAGCAAGTGATGAATTTTAAGGTTATTGTGAGATCATGGGAGTGCAAAGAAGTCCATACCTATTTGGGAGGCTGACTCACCAGCAGATGAAAATGCTCATTTGGGACACCACGAGAATTCCACTTATTGAGCTTGATGGGGCACCAAATAGGATAAGCAATGGTTGAAGAACATAGGAACACCTTCACAAAGGGACTTTAGGCCTTTTGGCCACCATGCATTAAATAAATCAAAGAGGAAGAAAGCATGCATTCTGCGAGGACGTCAATGTTTTGAAAGTATGCTTTCAAAAGCTTAATTTGAATGAATTATCAAAATTTGGTACAAAAAGGGGTTGGTTGCAATGAATCTAAAAAGAGGTTCCAGTGCTGGTTTTTGTAATAAATAAAGCAGTAGCGAAAATATTAAATGCAAATGCAACAGCCTTTAACTCCTTTAAGTGCAGAATTAACCTATTCTAGGAAATTGCAAACAATATCATGATCCAGAATGCGGAGAAAATACAAAACTCTTTTTTAAACAGCCATGGCACTCAGCAATGACGTAAATGTTTGTTCCTTGTAACAGGGATGAAAAAGGGACGGTGGAAAGATTTTCTAAAATGCACCTGTTACAGTTTTTAGGTGCAAATTTACACTTTTCACATACCTAAGATGAAATTTCAGCTTCCCTTGTTGGTTTCGGTAGCTGCCTTAGGTTATGGGAAACTCACATATATTTTCAGCTTAATAGTAGTAGTCAACAATAAAATAGAAAGAGAGCAGAAAATAATAGGTATTATGGATACTTAGTTAACTTCCCATTTTGCCGGAAGAATTTGTCCACAATGATTTGCAAGTTGGCAAATAAATCTTTATACCAAGACAAGCAACTTCAGAAATATGTACTTGTGCAGATTTCATGACACATCACATTTATAATCTATGTTGACATAAATGGGCAGCCAATAGCAGGGATAGATAAATAGTTTTCTTGAAAGTTGAAACGGTAAGTGCAGCAAAAAGAGAAGTTACAATATAATTTTTTCTGAATTCAGTTTTAGAGCAAGTTATTAGTTCATAATTTAGATCTACTTCAATGTTGGGAAGATACAATTTCACGTTTCCTTTTTAGGCACAAAGCTCCAAGCATTCTCTTTTTCTTGCATAAATTTTGAAAATTCAATGTAC
Source organism: Ipomoea triloba (assembly GCF_003576645.1). NCBI lineage: Eukaryota > Viridiplantae > Streptophyta > Magnoliopsida > Solanales > Convolvulaceae > Ipomoea > Ipomoea triloba. The sequence goes on from NC_044928.1 coordinate 2,266,542, forward strand.
ATGTTATAGTTCTTGACCCCTGTCTCTATATTGCCCACATCATTTATTGTCCACTATTTGCTGATCGCTTGTGTCAGGTCTCCAAGGTTCGTAAAACAACCATCACTTATTCAAACTCGCTTTCTAACAAAATTCACTTCCTTATTGGTCCAGCACAAGGCAATCTTATGATATCATCATATCCATATTCTTTATTCACACATTATTTGCATGCAAGAAAACAGCATTTTGTTGATCCTAGACTTAAACCCGATGTATTTTAGTTGTTTGTCATCACGTCACTTCGTTATATAGACTATCCTGCAAATAGTTCTTTAGATGGCACCAAATTTGGTCGTTTTTAAGATATATAATCGCCTCAGCTGATTCAATACTGCAATGACAAATATATAGAGCAAGCATCCAAAACTATAAGAATAGCATAACTACAACTGGGTAAAGTTTTCAAAAGGATTGGGGCATCGGCTATCTGCCTATCTGCAAAACATCCAGTATCTGTATCTGATCTAGCCACAAAGATTATTTTTTTTGAAGGTAGCCACAAAGAATTAATTGCACCCACCATACAAAAAATCACCAACCAACCAAAGCTACTCCAAAATTTAAACATAGAATAAAATCCAAACATAAGGTTGGGGATTCGGGACACTGTTATTGTTTGGAGCATGAAGTAACATCCCCAAGAATGTCCAGAAATCTCCCCACGTCCAGTAATGTACAGCAAGTTACAATTCGTCTTATATCTTCAATTTTGAAATAAAAAATGATGCTATTCCACAATTTGTTCAAAAACAATAACATGGATAAGAAAAAAAAAAGAAGAAATCATCCTCAACAGCATATAAACTGCATACTCATAATGTTATGCCTTGGTAACTCCACATAGTTCTATATCAACAGAAGGAACACACAGTTGCCAAAAGAAAGCACTGCCAGTAAATATAACGACAAGTTAACTAATAGAAAAGAAGTCGGTGAGCTCAACTTAATTTGAAAACTGTCAGGTGAAATCAAGCATCCATTTCATAGAAAGTACTAAACTCGTAAAACAGTTGTGATGTTGTGCAGTCAGAGGACCCGTGCAAAAACGAGATTTGAAATATCCATCACATGATGATCCACATCTAACTCAATTATTCAAAAATGAAAAGTAACCATCTCATTATCCATGGTGGGTATGTGAATATTTGCATTAGAGCTCAAGAACATTTTAGTTCATGATTAAAAAAACTCTTATATGCAGCAATTTGACCATGAAGTACAGTACAATAACCGAACAACTGAGGCTCCAAACCTCCATTAAGGCAACTAGATGACTCTTGACTCACCTTCAAAATCCCCTTTTCTCACAACCTAACCAAAACCAAAACTAAAAACAAATTTATTTATTAAAAAAAAAAAAAAACCTGAAAACTTCACAATTACATAAAATTAAAGACTACCCAATATCCAATTCCCAACAGTTGCAAAGAACCAAAACCAAAAATTCAAACTTGGAAAATTTTAGAAAGTTAGACTTCAAGAAAGAACAATCTAACCACAAAACTATAGAATTACACTATGCCAAGAACTTATTTTACCCAGTTACTACAAATCAAGCTAATAGTAAACTAAACCCTTCCAAAATTACTGAGAGATTTCACACATGAGCAAGAAAAAGTAAAGCTTAAGAAAAGTGTTTAAAAAAAAATCAAACAAAAAAAAAAAAAGGGAAAAAGGGAAAAAAAGTTACCATTTTTTTCCATCCAGGAGGAGCAGGCAGTTCCAAGGACACAACTTCATTCTTCTCATCAGAGCTCGCCATTTTTGGCACCATACCAAGATCTTCAGAAGCTCAACGCTTTCACGCGAGTAAACTAAACGAACTAATCAACTAACCTCACCGACTTTTTAAATATTCCTTAAATTGGATAAATAACAAATATAAATGGGTGAGTTTACGTGTCCTCTCCGTCGCATACACTAATCTCATAAAATTTCATCTTAAAACATTAAAAAATTAAAATAATTTTTTTTAACCATAAAATGAAGGACAAAACACTAATCCAGTGAATTTTACTAGTTTATCAGTTAATTTTAATTTATTTAACCACGTTATTTGACTTGATTAAAATATTTTTTCAATCAGCTTTTTGAGAAAGTTATTTTGCATATAATCAACTAATTTACGAAACATCTTTCTACAATTAATGCTATCAACTAATTAAACCTACTAAATCAATAATCTAACAACTAATAGCTAAGCTATTTATCAAACACTTCCAAAATGTCTAAGCTATACCTTAATTCATTCTTTTTCTTTTATTGGGAACAATAAGAATAAAAACATAATTATAAATCCAATAATACATGTTCTCAAAAAAAAAAAAATCCAATAATACATCAGCTATAATTAAATGCAGATAACTAATTACAATCACATTTAAATTGATAAAAATATCAATTTGAACCCTATGTTATGTTTTTTTCTGTCAAATTTTTTATGTTTTTTTGTTTTTTGTTTTTTGTTTTTAATTCAGAGCTTTCACTATCAAACACAAGGACTAATCTCTATTTAAAAGGGCTTCACACCCAAAGTCAGTCCCTTCCACTTAAGCATACCCTTAGGTTTCTTGTGTTTTGTTTTATGCCAACATTATATTTCAATAACTTTTAAAAAAGAAATTGGTTAATTTATCTACATTAAAAAAAAAAAAAAAACCTTGACTTTATGATCAAGCGGCATGAAATGACTCTTCCAAATATGGACAAATACTACATGTAATAGGGTCAATAGTACTAAAAAAGAAAAACACTATTATACCTTTTGTTGATTTAATCTATATTTATAAATGGACCCAAAAAAAAGGACTTGAGAGGGTTCCATAACATAATGTGTTTCTTTTTTATTTGTCTACGTAACAGGACAATGTGGTTGGACCAGATCATACATCAGGTTAAATGAACAAATGTGTGATGGTATTCAAAAGTGGATAAATTCACTAAAATTTATTATATTGCAATGTTGGCAGAAAACAAAATTGGATAAGACATAACGTAAAGGTCAAATTGATATTTTTGTCAAATTAAATACCTACAAAATTTTATTATTATTATTTTTTTTGAAAGAGTAATGTTTTTTTTAATAACATTGACTCAGAAAGTAGTATATGTTTTATATTTTTTTCTATCTGTTAGAGTTCAAAGAGTTAATACCCCATCACTAGAGCTCGATTATGTGACCTTCATTTGAGTAGAGCCACAGAGGTGTCATCTAACCACAATCTGTTTGGCTTGAAAAAGCAATGTTAGTTTATTTTTTTCTATTAAATTATTATTTTTGTACAATAAACATTAAAAAAAAAGGACAAAAAAGCAGTGTATTAATTGAAATTCTATTTTATATTTTAGATACAAGAAGTTGGTTTGCTCGTGATATACGTGCGTGAGGTACCTTTCACTAGTTTGGTTTTTGGATAATTTAATTTGTCCAATATAGATATGTAATGTTTGCAATTTTTCACATGTTTAACACCTTTTAAGTTTGTTGAACTATTGACATAATAACTACTCCGTATAAGATTCTATTCTAATCTAAGTTTGATTCTCTATGAGAGGTGTCCTATTTATTAATCTTCTTGATTTAATCGAATAAGACACTTTCACGTAGCGGCTTATCACTACACCAATTAACAATTGCCAACAACTTTCACGTAGCGGCTTATCACTACACCAATTAACAATTACCAACAAAAAAATAGTGGGGGGTGGAGGGGGGAAAGGGGAGGAGAGATGGGGGGAGTTGGGGGACCTTAGAAATTACAATTGGTTGGAGGAAATTACAATTCCATTTGACCAAATAATAAAATTATAAATTCAATAAAATTTGGTAGGAATTGAATTGCAATTTCCTCATGCCAAACGCCCCATTAGGGTGTATTTGGAAGTGTGAAAAAGCAAGGAATTGAATTGCAATTTCTTCATGCCAAACGCCCCATTATTATTACATGGACCATGGTCCACACAGCTGTGTGGACCAAAAATAAAAAGTACATTATTTTTATACTGAAGGTACATTATTTTTGTACTGTAGGTACATTATTTGACAGTATATATCAAATAATGTACCTTTAGTATAAAAATAGTGTACCATAAAATAATGTACCTACAATATAAAAATAATGTACCTTTAGTATAAAAATAATGTACTTTTTATTTTTGATCCACTGTGTGTCATGGTCCATGCAATAGTGATTGGGTGTATTTGGAAGTGTGAAAAAGCAATTCATCACTTCAGTTGCTTTTTTAGAATGGTCTTTAGACAAATTGCAATTGTAGTCACTAAAGGTATCCTCCGCTCCAATTTCATTGTTACTACTCTAATTGAGCAAATTAAATGTGGACATTGGTTCACATAACAAAATAAATCACTAGATTTATTTTTAGTATACTGTAAGTTTCTTTTTAGTATACTACATGTTCATTTTTATGTAATACATTAAAAATAAACTAATAGTACACTAAAAATAAACTTGTATTAAAACATATTGACCATACTAAAATTGAACCTATAGTAGAGTAAAAATAAATATGTATGCTAGTGGTTTAATAATCAAGGTATAAAGTCAACTTGGTTTGTGTGAGTGGTCGCGCACTCTCGTCCCCTCTCGTATCAATTGTTATACCATGGACTAGGATTTATATTGTAACTACACATACATAATCTGAAAGTTATTTTTTTTGTCTCTCTCGTATGAAAAAATCAATTTGGACAGCAATTTGCCCCGCTCTTTAATTGGGCCAGCCCAGTGCGAATGTAAACAGTTGTTATGCCGTGGACCTGGGTCTAATACGACGTCGTTTCACAATTTATTTAAAAAATAATAATAATAACTGTGTTAACGGCTCCTCATCGCAACAGAACAAAACTCTACATTCACAGACCCTATACTCCATATTCACAATTTGAAAACTCCACATTCACACATTACAGGGCTATATGTTTAGTAACTATATTACCACTGTTATGCATTCAAACATTCAAAACTCTATATTCACAGGTCATATACTCCATGTTCACAACTTGGGAATTCCACATTCACACATTATAGGGCTACAAGTTGCTAGAACTCTGTTAACTCTACTACAGATTAACACATTCATAACTCTACATTCACAAATTCTATACTCCATATTCACAATTTGAAACCTCCACATTCGCACATTTCAGGGCTGCTAGAACTCTGTTAACTCTATTACAGATTCACACATTCATAACTATACATTCACAAATTCTATATTCCATATTCACAATTTGAAACCTCCACATTCAAACATTTCAGGGCTATATGTTTAGTAATTTTTTTTAAAAATAAAAAATAAAAATAGTGAAACGGCGTCGTATTGGACCCAGGTTCACCTTGCAAGGTGGACCTGGGTCCACGACATAATTTGCCGAATGTAGATTAGTCTAAGTATAGCACGGGTATAAAAGTGTCTCCTACAATTAGGATTTACTCAGGTGTCTCCTACAATTAGGATCTGCTCAGGACCTTGTGGTCCGACAAAAAAAAATAATCAAGGTATAATGATTGCTCTAATTGTTATAGTCTCGTATCTTTTTTCGAATCGGGCCTACCCATTTTTCAGGGATAAAAGGGCCTGTAGATGGGCTCATAGAGAGCAGATTTGAGTATTTGACCCATCGAAAGTAATGAAATGTTTGGGGCCTTAGGTCATTCTAATTTAGTTCAAGAAAAGTACACTGCAATTGGGTCTAAAAAAAAAAAGAATAAGAAAGATTTGTAAAAGGAAAAAGAAGAGAGACAAACATCCTTGTGAATTTATGATAGAAATTAGAAAGGAAATAAAAAGAAGAATAAAGAATGGTAGAAAAGTGATACGCTCCCATATCGGCTTCACAAGAGATTGTGAGAAGAAGAGATTGTGAATTGATATTTAAATTGGGCCCAAATCTCTACTCATGAGCTAGCTTTTGTGGTGTAGTTAGGATCTTGACTTAAGTGTCATACCATTTTGCAAATCAAAGACTGCCTAGTCGGTCTGGCTAAGTGAAAGTTACTTAGTTGTTTATTTTAATTATCTCTTTTTATTTTTATTTTCTTGTTTTCTAAATTAATATACAAGTAAAATGTATTATATCTAATTATCTATTTTAAAAATATATATATATATTTCTCCCATTCATAAACATATTTAATTAATCTCGACATAGTAACGTGGGTCAGCTGGCAAAAATAATGGCAGCCGTGACATATTCTTCAAACTTGAAAGCATCGGTAAGGTTAGTTGCCACCAAATTGAAGTTTAAAGTGGTTTTGGCTTTTGAAAGTTGGTCATACATTAATAACAATTACCATTTGGTAAAAAAATGTAAGGATTAAAATTCAACCATGGTCTAATTTATGTGTTTGGTTTAATTAATGAAATTTAATTTAAAGTACTTATTGTTATAAAAATCAGTTAAAATTGACATTTAAAATGATTATTTTGAGATATAATTTTAGGAGGCTCAATTTTGATTTGGGTTAAGTCAAAGTGGATTCAATTTCTAATAAGTAGAGGTTTAATTTAATATATTATATGCTCAAAATGAATAATGAATAAATAAGAAATTGATTATCAAAGTGTATTATATTGAGTTGAGAAAAATGGAGTTTGAGAAGACTTTTAAGTAGTTTTTGTTCTACATTCGAAATAGATGTAAGTTTGCACTAGTATAAATATAATTCAACTTTTTAACAAGATTAAATTGTGTAGTATAGGCTCTCTAATGCGCGCAAGAGGGGCACAATGCAAATCAAATTTCAAAATGTGCCCAAAAAGTTTGGGCTACGATATTTTTTTTTTTATTAATTTACCTTGTATTGGCATAATGTTTTAAAACTTTTGACACCCAAAATATTCTGATTTTCTACGTACTAAAATTTTCTCTACTTCTTCAAAAAATTTCTGTCTAACACTTCCGTGTAAAATTTTGAAGTGTTCTTATTTTGATAAGTTCACCATATGATTTATTTGAGTGACCAAATTAATCGCAACAATCTATTGTATCCTGAGAAATCGACACTTCAACGCTCCTAATATCATCGGAAGGAAACAATTCAGTTTTAAGGAAAGTGTGAGTGCCATACCCCTTGAAATTTTCATGTACTACTATGTACTTGATTTTTGGACCAAAAGAAATTCCTTTGACAAACTATATTTATAATTAACACTTAACTTTAAAGAAAATAGTAATAAATGAATTAATGGTACTTAGTTGTCTAGGAAAAGGAATAAGAAGAAGATTTATATTAATATATAGAGTGGTGTGTAGAGCCTTTGTAGTACAATGATTGATCACATTATTGGCTTATGACAAGAGTACTTAGAGAGTATTGAAGTGTATTAGAGTAAAATGAGAGTACCCTCTACTATGGCCATGTTAGCAAACAATTTTATAATAAAAAGTAAAAATTAATAATAATATTATTTAATATTTATTTAAATACTGGACACATAAGCATTTAAGATATATGTAGATGCCATGTACTTTTAATTGGTTAATTGATGGTAACATATTAAAATGGCTTAATTGTTTTTTTTTTTCAAGTTCAAGTGGCTAATTAAAACTAATTTTTGTAATTCAAGGAGTTAATTGTACTTTATGAAATAGTTCGAAGGTCTATTTAACCCTCAATTCATTTTCCTAATTTACATTATAGGTATTGATGGGTCGTTACGGTTGTTGGACTCAGCGCTTAGCCTCGTGCACTTGTCCATTCAACCTTGACGATAGATGATAGTTGAAGATTGGCGGTTACAAAATAATTAAAGGCAATTTTCATTTTACAATCAATTTCCCAGTTCCCACAAATTTTTTTTATTCATTTTTATTAATTTTTTTTTTAAACTTAGGTGATCTCAATTTTGTCAGACTAATCGTAAGCCAAAGGACCCCTTGCGATTCGCGCAATCAGCACACCGGTATACATCTATATACTTCTCTTTATTAGTGATTAGTCAATGTTGTGTCATCTCCATTTACCTTAATAACATGTTATTGTGTCTCAAGCAACCTTCATGAAAAAAGAAAAAGAAAAATAATATTTGCATAATTACAAGCCACTTCTAAGTGGGGTGGGTCATAGGATGTCAAGAATAACGACCGACATTCAATTCTTGAATATGAAAGATTATACATTACATTTTATGTAAGGTTTCATTTCATGCAAGGTTAAAGGTATATATGTATATATTGTGTGTGTGTGGAATATATCCTTGGAATATTGTTGAGTCATTTTTGCCAGCTATGTACGAAGGCTTGACCAACAAAGCATCGGATTTGTTATGAATAATAATTAATGCAATCACATCCTCTAGAATTTGTTTGATACATAACAATCACAATTTTGTTTTATAGTAATTACTTTTATATATTATTGTTATTATTACAAAAGAAATAAAATATATTTTATATTTTGTTTATTTTTAGAACCGTGTTAGTTATCCCTACGATTATCATTCCTTATTAGCCACTCTGTGACGTGCCATCTTTTTATTATTTTTTTTGGATGTACCTAGGGTTTCCACCTTCAAACAGAGTGACTAATTCCCTCACTAAATTGTAGGCACATCTTTGGGTGGGACAACTGGTCTGGAGATTTAAGGCTACTCCCTACCCAATGCCAATGTCTTTTTATTAGACATATAGATGTTGAGCGTATAATATAAATATGCAGCTTAACTATCAGTTTAGTTTTTTTAGTTAAAATAAAACACATCTTTTAATTTGGTATCAGAGGTCAACCCATGCACATGTAAGGGGTTGTGTTGATCTGAGATCACATAACTTCAATTATAGATTTCTTATTAATTTAGAGTGAGATCAACAAATTCACCCGTAATGCATGAAAATAAATAGTTTTCCTTTTTTAACTCGGGAGAGTAATTGTAAAGGTCAGAAGCATCCCCTTTTGGTAATATGCTTGATTGAAATATTGATTAAATCAAATCCCTATAATTAATAAGGTTTTATTTGAGAGAGCGACATGTTACATTTGAGCGTTTAGAGTGGTTGTAGTGCCTTTGGAGCAACAATAATGGTGAATTTGAAATGGTAGCATTTTAAAGTGGTGAGAATGATTGATAAATGACAATTAAGAATATTTACATATGAGTATTTTTTTTTTGAGAATATTTACATATAAGTATTAAAAACAAATTTATACCGTGACCAACATCTCTGATATAGAGAGGTTGACTAAAACAATATCACATAGAAGATTGTACCTTAAAAAAAAAATTTAGGTGATTTTAATTTCGTCAGATTAATTCTAAGCTCATAGGACTACGTTTTTAGAGCCACTGCAAAGGTAGGTAAATTGCGAGTGGGTAATCAATCCAACGGTAATCTTTATGTGCGCACAAAGAATCCAATCCTAACCTTCTATCATCCTAGGCTCAACAAAAAAAAAAAAAAAAAAAAAAACCTTCTATCATCCTTGGGTCTTTCTCCCATACATTGTATTTAGTGGGATTCAAACCCCCACCTTGCTGTCTTCCGTCATGCCCCGAACCAAGTCAATCAACTACTCTAAGCTCCAGAACAATATAGAAGATTGTACCTATATATTGCAATTTAAACTACTCTTAACAGGGCATTTGATTGGAAGGAATTACAACTCCATTCTCACTTAATTCTCACCTAATTCCGAATGCAACTAAATTCCTTCGTTTGGTTGGGGGGAATTACAATTCTACGGAATTACAATTCCCTCATTTTCATGGAATTAGAATCCCATGGCCCCCCATGGGATTTTAATTCCATGGATTTTAGGAAGAAAAAAAGACAATGATGGGACAAAATTACCAATCTTTAAAAAAAAAAAAAACTAAAATTGATGTTTGACCTTTCCTTCTAAATTATAGTGTGTATTATTCTTCGACTTCTCTTTGCGTATGCTCATTTAAATCTTTATATGAAACAACTATTCAAAATTTACATTCTTTATATGCATTGTTTAATTATATACATCAACTTTCATGTATGTTCTTTTGAATTCTTTATATGCAGAACTCTTCGAAATTTGCATTCTTTATATGCAACAACTCTAACAATTTGTGAATTAATTTGTCAATTATAAATAATAATAATAATAATAATAATAATAATAACAACAACAACAACAACAACAACAACAATGGACATTTTGGACTTTATACTACTTATTCCCTGTCAATTCCCATATATACCAAACATTGAAATTGAATTGAAATTCCCAGTAATTTTATTCCTGTAAACCAAACACTGAAATTTAAAATCCACTTTATTCCCGCATTATTATTTTCCCATAGTATTGTAATTCTTTTTCCACCTAATTCCTTCCCTCCAACCAAACGCCCCGTAAATTCAAACAAATTCTTGAGTATGGAGAGATTGACTAAAATATCACATATAAGATTGTACCTATATATTGTAATTCAAACTCTGTACCTATAAGAGGGAGATTTGCACCACTATATATGCAAGACCCTTTTAAAAAAATATTTAATTGTATAACATAAAGGCTTTCTCTTTCGCATGCATCCTCGAGATTGAGCAATACACTAAATATGATATGATTAATTATATACAAGATCATAAATATTTCTTTCATCGATTTATTAACAATTTTTAAATCATTAAAATAGAAATTTCTATGTCTATGGCATATAATTTTTAAATCATTAAAATAGAAATTTCTATGTCTATGGCATATATATGTAGGCAAATTATACTGCAGATTATTAATAAATGTTCATTTTGAATATACTGGATGTTCATTATTTAGAAATACATACCAAATAATGAATTTTCAGCATAAAAATAATAAAATTTTTAAAAATAATATTTAATGTATTAAAAATGAACATTTAATATATTAAAAATGTACCTTATATTAGTTGTTCACTTTACAAGGTGTTTAGGGTACATACAATGATTGGTATATGTAGCTTAGGGCTATTAATTTAGTTGGGACATAGAAAACGACCCAACTGTAACAGGATATGCCCAGCCCAAGAAATGTGTTGGCCAAGGTGAGTCAGGCCGGTGACAAACAATATAATGCTCTTTATAATGTTTTGGTTTTCGTATGTTTCTGTTTTACATTAAAATTAAAAACTAATTAAATAAATAAAATTAACTATACATTTGATTAATTAGTTTGAGTATTTACTCTTTTGTTGTCGACTTTGCATAATTCGGAGAGTGGGGATTGATAATGGAGATATTGAAAATGACATAATAATAGGGACCCAGGGTCTGAGAGCCCATAGTCTAAGAAGATGACCCGGACGGTCCAAGAAGAGTCCACGATCCAGAGCACAAGGAGTTGACTCGAGCCTTAGGGAAAACAACCCGAACCAAAGTGGTCTTGACCAAGACAATTTGGACAGACGTATGCAATCCGGGGCCGATCCAGGGCACCCAACCATTCCCATACTGTAGCCCATCTCGGGGGTAGGAATGGTGGGTCTAGACCGAGTCGTGCAGACAATTCGTAGGCTTTGAACCGTTCCCGTAGCGCCCACCCTGATTTTAGCTATGTTTGTTATACTTTCCTTATATAAATACTAGTTTTATACGCGTATTGCGCGAATGGGTTAATGCCAAATGTTTATATTTAAATAAATATTTGAAAGTATATTAATGCAAGATTATATAGGAGAAGTTTATACATGGGCAATTGAATGTCGAATTTTTTTATTTAAATATCTAACTCAAAGTATATGAATCCAAGATAATATAGAAAATTCATTATAATTATTACTAAAATAAATGTTTGCAACCTTGTAAAATCGATAGTCTAAATATTTGGTCTAAAAATGATAGTCTAAATAAATACTACTTTTTATTTGAATTTTTCTAAGTGTTCTTAATTCTCTTATGAGTAACATTGTCATTGTCTTCATCTTTACTATTTGTTCTCTTCCTTTTTGTTGGTAGTGTGTTATTTGCAATTCGGTTATTGTTGGTAGCATAGATGGTACCGTTATGCAATGAGATTATGATATAGGAGCTATGGACTTTCCTTTAGGTGTTCTGCTTAGGGTTCATTTGGTTCAACCATTATTGTTGAATGAGTTATTGTGGATAAAGAAATCCCTAGTTTAAGAAAAAAGATTAAATAAATTAATAAAAATTTGAAATTTTAAAATATTATATATTCCAAAGATATTAAAAGGTAGTTTCTCGCTTCAATTTACTGGGTAATGAGTTATTTGAGTACTTTCGTTGTCAACAAATCCTCCAAGTAGTTAATATGATTGGTTTAAAACTATTCTTTTTTATTTTTTTCATGGTATTAAAGAAATACATATGTATCATTTTTTAGTGTAACTATTAATTTATTTAATTCAATAAGAGTACTAAAATAGAGCGATTCCGCTTCAATTTGTTGGGTTATTTGAGTACTCTCTTTGTCAATCAATCCCCAAGTAGTTAATATAATTAGCTTCAAATTTTTTTAAAATTTTTTTTCATAGTATTAATAAAATACTTGGTAAATAAGTATATAACATTATTTTGTACTATAATTTTGATATTTAATTACAAGATATTGTAAAAATAAGATAATTGACAATGTAATGAATATCAATTGATAAATTTGAATGTAAAGAATCTTTGCATGAGAGAAAATAAAGACAATATAACTAATGAAATTATTTCTCTTATTTAATATTTTTTGATAATGAATAATTTTTTCAAATAAAGGTATTGTAGACACATAATTCTAAATTAAAGAAATACATATGTATCATTTTTTGTTGTAGCTACTAATTTATTTAATTTAATAAGAGTAAATAGAGTGAGAAACTTAATTATGTCAAATTTGATTGAGATTAGGTTCGAACCTAAGACCTTTCTTATAGAAATTAATGGATAAGTTAAAAGTTAATGGAATATTAACGGAGAAGAGAATATTTAACGGAAAACTTAACGGATAATCATAAAAGTAAGGTTAAATTAGGTAATCTCTATTCATAATATTAATCTGAATTATTTTAACCATCTATTTGATTGAATAATTCATCTGAACCATCCATTTGATTAAATAATTTGACCGCCATTTTTTCTACCCATTTTAGGCCTAACTCTCTTTGACTCTTATTAGTATAGTAGATNTTTTTTCTACCCATTTTAGGCCTAACTCTCTTTGACTCTTATTAGTATAGTAGATATCATATGCCCTAATTTAGACAAACATCATGTTTCATTCTTACAAATATTACTTGTAATATTCTTGCAATAATCTACAAAATATTATCACAATATTCAATATAATTCGTCCTTTACTATTTTACCCTTTATATTTTATGTGAATTTAGTTGATTATACCAAGTGGCCGAGCCATAAATATTGTTCAGTGGGGGCGAAATATGGTCATTAATATTATTGGATATAGACCAAAAATAAAGCACATCAAAACTTTATAAAAATATTCATAACAAAATATGAAACATAATCAATTTGATAAAATAATTCAAATATAAAAAACATTATAAATTACACATTTCATTATTAATTTTAAAAAATTATGCATGTATGCATATATATATATATATATATATATATATATATATATATATATATATATATATATATATATATATA
>NC_044928.1:2280570-2315381 GCF_003576645.1 Ipomoea triloba
ATATATATATATATATATATATATATATATATATATATATATATATATATATATATATATATATATTAAAGAAGCTTTGAAGAAGTTGTTTAAAAAAAGAAACATGTAAGAAATATAGTTGTTTAAAAAAAGAAACATGTAAGAAATATAGTAATAAATATTGTTGGATATATGCAAAAGATAAAACACATCAAAACTTTATAAAAAATATATCCATAACAGAATATGAAACATAATTAATTTGATAAAATAATTCAAATAGAAAACACATTATAAATTTCATATCTCAAATATAGCAATAAATATTATTGGATATAGGCGAAAAATAAAACACATCAAAATTTTATAAAAAATATTCATAATAAAATATGAAATATAATTAATTTGATAAAATAATTCAAATAGAAAACACATTATAAATTACATATCTCATTATTAATTTTTTTAAAAGTTATATATAGATTAGGGTTTCAATGAGATCACTTGTTTAAATAAGATCGTGATATCAGATCTTGTGCATTCATGTAATATTTTTTAATGGTCTAGATTGATTGACACACACTCTGTTCGCACACATTTAATCACTGTTCGCACACACTTCAACTTGGAATCTTAATCAATCTACACCATTAAAATATTTTGAGATCAAATCTTGTACATCAATCTAAAATTTTCTAATTGTCTAGATTGTTTGGCACACCCACTCCGTTCGCACACATTTAATCAGCGTTCGCATTCACTTAATCACCGTTCGCACACATTTTATCACCGTTCGCACACACTTCAACTTAGAATATTAAATCAATCTAGACTATTAAATTTTTACATGGATGCACAAGATCTAATCTCACAATCTTACCTAAACAAGTGATCTCATATGATCCTAACTATATATATATTCTTAGCTAACTTACCAATTGTTACATATATCTGTTTTCTTATACTTATATCTAAAACATGTACTATATACACATATACACATACAAAGGCTATATATGTGGTGGGGTGGGGGTGGAGTGAGTGGGGCAGCTGCCCCCATTGCCACATTGTGCATGGCTCCGCTACTTATTATACCCCGTGTCAATTAGTTCCATCATCTATGATGCACATGTTTTCCAATGCACATTATGTTTTATAAAGCATAAGAAAATTTTAGTGTTATAGGTAAAAGTGTTGCATTTTATCCTTAAAATAGAAAATTATAATGGTATATTTATGATTTTGTATAAATTGTTAAATAAGTATTGTTTTCTCTTTTGAAATACAACATTTATACATCTGGCATTGTAAAATATATCATAATATATATGTTTTTAAAGTAAAATATAATGGGTTTTCAAAAAAAAAAGTAAAATATAATGATCTTGCAAAAGGCCAGGAGTTGATTGATTTCCCTTCAATTCATTTTTCACCCATTTAGTTTTAATGGAGGTTGGGGCAGAGGTTTGGAGAGTCAAGTCCATCACCCTGCAATTAAAACATGATGCTAACTGTTACGAAAATATAAAAAAAAATAAAGTTACATCTTCACAATTAGCTATAACTTTTGGTGTAGTGGTAAATACTTAAACAACCTGACAATTGATAGGGAGATTGTTGGTTCAGAACGGTATAGGCTTGGAAGGTGCGCCGAATCCCGCATCCGCTATATTGTGACCCTTATTATTACGTAAGTATAAACTTTTGGCATAATAGTAAACGTTTGATATGAGAATATAAGACATGTTAACTTAACATACTTCATCTTAGGAGAGTCCTTTGCGTGCATAGTTATTTTTATTATTATTACTTTTATGTCCCTTCTTTTTTATTCCCAAAAAAATAATAATAAAGTCTAACAGTGTAGCAATATATGTTAAAATAAAAATATTAATTTATATGATAATTGTATTTTGTTCTTTACTCGTCATAAATATACTTAACGATTACGATATTTGGTATGGTATCTTAACATGATCACAAATTAAAGTCTATCAAGTAAAATGGAACAAAGACAATATCTTTCAACATATTCTCTGTCAATTTAAAATCTAATTAAATATATCTACTTTTTCATATGATTTTAGTTGTCGTTATGAAGAAACGCATAAGAATATTAAAGTACAATTTGACACTCATTGAGAATTAGCTAGGAACTAACATTAATCACTTAAGGAGAGATGCTTTAGGAATCTAATAAGTAACATAAATCAAACAACATTATATTACTTGGGCAATACATACGTCCATATCCAAAAGATAATAATAAAAAAATAAAATCATATGTAAATAGCATTGACTATCCCATTATGCATATAATTGTATAGTATACACCATTGAACCACAACACAAATGATCAACAAAATAAGTTCATAAGCTTGACTTGCTAGCAGTTGTAGGTGCACGGGTGGATTATTCGGGAAGATATCCATGGGGCTGATTGAATTGTCATCTCTATTGTGTGTTGAAAAAAATAGCATAAAATAGCATTTTAAGTGGTCATTTTGTGGTACAAATATATGTGGGGTTCACTTTTGATTTGGGTCGGGTAGTTAGATGAAGAGATTGATATATAGTACGCTTAAAATGGATAATGGGTGAATGAGAAATTGACACTCAAAATAGACCCATTTGAGATAGAATTTGCATGTGGAAAAGTTTTAAAGTAAGCATTTGTCCAACATTGCTTAGGAAAGTGGGTTTGCACCATTATTTATACAAGAACCTTTTTAACGCATATTGACTTGTATAGTATAAAGGTTCTCTCACGCGACACTCCTAACCTACCCAAATCATCATCTTTTCACCTTTCTTGGGTTATTATTTTCTCCATTTTTCAAGGATTTTCGAACCTCAGCATATTCCTACATTGTGAACCCTGACTTTTACCTATATCACTTATTCACCTAAGGTTCTAAACACCTGCTCCATTGAGATGAACTCAATTATATTATTCATCAAGACCCTTAATCTAATACTCCATCAATTTGAATTCAAATATATGAAGTTTGACTTAGACTTAAATCGATATTATTTAGAGAGAAATTCATGAATAGATCGAGTTTTTCTAAGAGATTCCTTGATTTGGGTTGAAGAAGTCATGCTACCCGATCATTATCAAACTGACTGTCACAATATATATTTGTGGGATATACATACAAGATAATAAATATGATGATTAATTAAAAATGCATACACTCACCATAAGTTCATAACACATATTATTGCTCCATCCTTGTTGATATGTAACACATTTACAAATTACAAAATAAAAAATAAAAATTATGAGGTATTTATCATGACTTGGATTTATATTGGAAGAGTATATGTAGTTTGAAGACAATATATAATAGAAGTGAAAAATGATTCTCCTACGTGGCTATGAAACAGCACATACATACATACGCCCCCCTAGTCCGCCCAAGGTGTTGGCGAGAGAGATGGGGAAAAAATAAAAGAGAAGTGGGTGTGGATGGCCACATGCACCATTCTTTATATCATAAATTTCAGTCCACAATGCCACCAAACAAACAAACAAAACCAAATCATTCACTATATATTTCAATTCATTTCTTCTTTTTCTCTGTCTACTTCTTCTGCAACTATGCAGCTAGCTTAGCTAGGGATATGATATGCCTCCATCATGATATGATAATGCTGCCAAAACATTCTTTTGCCTTTTTTTTTTTTTTTTTTTCAAAACCCTAACCCTCCTTTGGCTAATGCTAGCCAATGTCTCTGACACATTTCCGAATTTAAAACATTTAATTTTTTTCCTGTTTTATTCATGGAGTCTTTCTTTTTAAATTTTTTTTTTAATATACATATTTTTTTTTTCGAGTTTCATCCAGATCCTGACTGGAGTGTTTTTTTTTTTGGAGCGGTCAACAATTACTATTTCATTCAATAAATTTAAATTTGAAATCTTACTTAAGGGGAATTGTTCTTTTTCTCATTGAAAATTTGATAGATTTTTTTTCACTTGATATAAAGAGTATACAATTAATGACAACTTTTAATTTTTTTCATTTAAATGGAGAGCCTTTTCTTCACTCGATATAAAGAATATACAATTATTCAATTAATAATGACTTTTTTTTACTCCTTTAAATAGATAGGGTGGGCATAACAAGATTATTTTGATAATTTTGACTTTTAAAAATAAAACTTTTTTGTTGAACCGGTTGATATTAGTTATTGGAATATGTTCGCTTACCACACACTACGCCAATGAGATTCGAACCCGAATCAAGTGCTTATAATTATCATTATGCCAACAGCTATAACTAGTAAAGAATGAACAATTTTAATTTTTTATACTTGCTTAGTAGTCAATGTCATGTTTCGATTGCAAGATACTAGAATCATCAGCTCCCCAAGCTTCTACCCAATAGTTCAAATGATAATAGTAACTCTAATTTCCTAATTATAAACCCTAAACTTAACCCAAAACATTTAAATGTGTATGGTTGAATTGTATGCAAATTAAATTATACTTCAATTCCTTGCTCTTAATTAATATATATATGTTTGATTCGGTTAATAAGTCTAGATGATTGTAGTGTTATGGTTATTAAGTCACATTGTGGTGAACATTTCACTTCTTTTTTATGAACGTTAAGTTGTTGGCTATCCACGTCATTTTTTTTTAATTATTCAGTAATTAAGGAAACAAGTTCGATTCCGAAAGCTTGTATGTTTGTGTAGTAGAGCAGCACTGACCACTCATTTTTTATGAAAGTTTAATTGTGTAGTGATGAACATTCTTCATTTGATGAACCAACAACAACATTCTTTTATGATGCAATTTCGATTCAGTTACAAGATGAACAAGAAAATGATCTTTAATAATGTATAAATGGTTATGTCTAACCTAAAATTTTGCATCCAAGTCAATGGAAAATTAAATATGCTACTCCATGAGTTGTATGGTTCATAGCATACCAATTGATATGTCGAATTAATTTCACTTTTAATCTCTCAAGCGTTTCAATTTTATTGGGTGAAAGCTTAGAAAGCGCATGTCCATCCAATGCCAGTTTTCAATGAAGAGTAAGTCTTGTGTGAAACCGTCTAGCGTGAAATATGTAATATTTTTTAGCTAAAATGTAATACTTTTCATATTATGCACTCATAAAACATATTATGTTATAATTAAAAAGCATTACACGTCTTAGAGTGAGATGGTCCCATACAAGACTTATTCTTCAATGAAACACGACATTGGTTGCCACTGCACGTAAGTATAAAAATAATTACGCTTTCACTCTTAGTTATAACTTTTGATATAGTGGTAAACATTGATTTGATAATTAGTATCATATTAGATTACGAATTTGAATCTCGATCAGATTGATTATTTTGATCTAAAATGACTAAAATGCCCTCATATGAATGAAAGGCATTGCCCTATGCCCCTATTATTATTATTATTCATGTTTCTTTCTCCTTGTTCAGCTGGGACTGAGCCAACCCCTTCCCTGAATCTGATTACAATCTCTACTTTGGTTTAGGTTCTCACCCCACCCCCTACCCCCTCCCCACCCTACCCATCCACTCCATCACTCTTCACCATCATCTGCCCATCCTCTCTCTCTCTCTCTATCTATACATACACAAGTGTGTATGTGTACATACATAATTAAGTAGTGATGTGATACATAAGCTAGCACACCCAGAATAAAGTTGTCTCTCTTTATTCAAGTTTCCCCACTTTCACTACCTTTGTTCTAGCTGCACCCAAGACATCAAAGAAACCCTTCAATTCTCCTCTCTACCAATTCATTTTATGTAATTTCATCTTCTTCTTCTTCTTCTTCACCATCACTCATTTTATTCAACCCAAGATTTTGCTCGGTAAACATGTCAACCTGCAACGCTGCCGCCGCCCCTGAACAACTCTGCTACATCCCTTGCAACTTCTGCAACATCGTCCTCGCGGTATATACATAATATATATACACATATATCATCATATATATATATGTATAGAGGAGTATATGCCTATATGGATATTTTGTAAATTGGTGGGTTTGATGCACAGAAATTAATATAATCTAAGCTCTTTTGTTTAAATTTTCAATTTGGGCAGTTTTGATGGGTGGATTTTCCTCTTTTTCTTCTTTTTTTTTGTCCAAGAAAGTCATGCCCTGAAACCCTCAGGTTTATACGCCTTTGAGGAATATTCGCTAATCTCGGTCTATGTTTTTGGTTGGTCGGAAAAATGGTCAGTTATAACGAGTTTTCTATGTATGTTTCTTTCTTTCTTTCTTTTTTTTTTTTTCGTTCTTTTTGAAAATTTAGTGAAAATTAACAAGAAATCTGATCTTGTGAATGATGGTGATGAAGACAACTCCATTGAGTCCATTTTCCTTGATTTCCTCTCTATTTGCTATGCTTTTCACTTTTTACTGAAAAGAAAGAGATGAGTGCTCTCAAAATTCAGCTTTTTGCCAATCTTGGTTTGAAGAAAGCCTCAAGCTCTGAGCCAAATTGGCCATTTCTTGAAAGTACAATGAAAGAATACAAATTTGTAAAAGAAAGATCATTTTAGGGTTTTCAATTCTAAATTATATATCCCTTTTAATTCCATTCTGAAAAAAAATCTTTTTTTTTTTAATTTCAAATTTCCATTTTCTTGGAGTTGCTCAACTGTAGATCTCAGGATTTACACCATTCTGAAATTTCCTTTCTTTCTTTTTTTTTTTTCCTTGAAGAGATTTATGGAATCTGCTAAACTTTTTGGGTTAATTAAGGTTATATTTGGTTTCATCATCAGGTGAGTGTTCCATGCAGCAGCCTGTACGAAATTGTGACCGTCCGATGTGGGCACTGCACAAATCTGTGGTCTGTGAACATGGCTGCTGCCTTTCATCATCACTCTCTCTCCTCTTCATCTCCTCCATCTTCTCCATGGCAAGATCACCATGCTCAGGTGAACCCAATCACACTCTTTAATGTTTCTTTGATTTACTAGAAAAATTTATAACCGCTACCTGAAAGTGCGTTCTGGGTGAAACTCGTTAATGTTTCTGGAACATTGTACAGTAGAATCTCTGCATTCATTAATTACCACAAAGAAAAAAGGGTGAAAAACAGTCGGCTGAAATTTTGGGTGCTGAGCTAAAACATACTCTAAAATCATGGGCTTCGGGGATTTGTTTCTTTTCGGGAAACTAAACCGCAGATCGAGTTTTTTCAAAGGATCTTTGAAACTACCCAACAGCCGCCACAAACATAATGCTTTGATGTTTTTAATGTTTATAGTTAAAATGTCTTAATTAGAGAGAGAATTTGGGTATAATTATCTTTTAAAGTATTAAAAATTTTGCTAATAAAATAATAATACTGAACAATAAGAGTGTCGATCATGAACATTATTGTTTCCTGTTTATAATAATTGACGAAATTATTACTCTCTAATGTTGTATAATTTTTTAAACTTCTATTTTGAAGATCTGTTAACTTGTTACTGAATCAGTTAATTCATAGATAAATAAATGGAAGAAATATATTTTTGATGTTTATTTTGAGATATTTATTACTCTCTCTCTCTATCCTATTTTACCAGTTTCGTTTATTATTCACGGTCTAAACTGACTCTTTTTTCTTCTTTTATTTTTTAATTTTTTTTTATAATTTTAAATTTAATTTTTTTAAATATTATTTTAAATTTACTAAATATATAAATCTTATACACTAAGATTAAACAAAATATTAAATTATAACTCGAACTAAACATCATTAATAGAATTAGAAATATAAAATAATGTGAAGGAAGCAAAATATTTTTTGTGTAAAAGGGATATAGGGTATTTTATATTCTCTAGGGTTTTGTGTATCCATAAAAAATTGTTATTTTGGGAGCAGCTTTTTGGTGTTTGATTTGATTGGTGACAAGAAATGTTGTGATGGTTTAGGTTTGAGGTTTTCCATGATTTCTTTTCATCAGATTTTGTCCTCTACTGTGGAAACATTGCCTCAATATTTCTTGCAATTCCTTTTTTAATTTAATTTCTTTCTTTTTTTGGGCTTAGCTTTAGGCACAGAGCTTCAGATCCCATTTCTTGGATCTAAACTATTTTAATTTAATTCCTTAACTGAATTCAGTCACTTCAATCTTATATCACACATTCTCTCTCACAAAAAAAAAAACAACTTTTCGGGCTCACAATATATACGTTGTTAATAAATAGTAAAAAATTAAATAAAAAATAATATTAACTGCTTTGATCTTAAAAATATACACACATACCTCGTTATTATAATAATATTATTATTAATTAATTTTTAAAATTTATTTTTAATAATTTCGTAACAACTAACATGTTTAATAATTTTTAAATTTTATTTTATTTTTGGAAAAATTAACAAATAAGTGAATTTTTTTCAACTTTTTTTTATTGCTAATTATATGTTTCCAGGTACCCAACTATACTTCTCCTGAGTACATGGGGAATGGCTCCTCTTCCAAATTCAATCACAAGATGCCGAGTCGACCACCAATAACCACCAGCATTGAAGAAAGAATTGTGAACCGCCGTAAGCTTTACTTATACTAATGTCGTACCAGCCAAGCCAGTGTTACGTTTCAAAAAATAAGATGCTAAATTCTGTCATCTACACTTCTTCATGGCCCTCATCTTCTTCCTATATATGTTATCTACAATTCAAAAGAAAATTTCCAAATTTTATTTATTTTAAATTGATTATGTTAGGATAATTTTTTTTTTTTTTTTGGGTTTTGTTTTGCAGCTCCCGAGAAGAGGGCTAGAGTGCCTTCTGCATATAACCAATTCATAAAGTAAACTGAATCACTGATCACCCCTGAATCCCTTTTGTTTAACTTTATGGCAATTTATAAGTTTATATGTTACAGTCTGTGATTCCATTAGCATTTATTGTGTTTCTGGCTGGATTGTTTTCAGAGAAGAGATCCAGAGGATCAAGGCTAATAACCCAGATATCAGCCACAGAGAAGCATTTAGTACTGCTGCCAAAAATGTTAGTACATACGTTATTACAATAACCTAAGATCACTATTCCTCTTTCTTGTTTTGTTTTGTTTTCTTGTTTTTTGGGTTTCAGTATTTCACTCCCCCAGGTTTATATACATAGTTACTTCTGCACTATGTATTAAGATAACAATCTAGTAACTTAGGGTAGAATAATCGGTCAGGCTGATTGTTTTGTAACCACAAAGTTATAAGTTTGACTACCAGTAGGAGTGGTCTATTGACGTTCTTAATTTGAACTGGTCAGTTATGGATAACCTAAGTTAGTTTATCACATTATTTGCTATAGTCACAAGGTGGGATTTACGTGTCTTAATTTGATATTTTTGAGTTACATAATCATTTTTCATGGTATTTTGTGGATACAAAATTTGGGTAAATTGACTTGTGATCTTTTGTGGGTACAGTGGGCACACTTCCCTCACATTCACTTTGGTCTCATGCTGGATTCCAACAACAATCAACCTAAGCTTGGGGTTTCTGAGGTAATTAGTGACAATATAATTTCAGCTTATATACTATATGTTCTTATATACATAGTTTATTTCAAACTTGAGTTTCAATCAGACCCAAACTAGAAAGCTCCCCCAAAACCTTCTACATATACTATATATATACCATATGTTAATAAAAATTTTCTGTGGTTTCGATCAATACTGGTGCTGATAGTATCTAATACTATCAAATATAGTATACATATGTACTATTGTTGTTGGTGCTAATATAGTATACAATATAATAAAATACAATGTACATAATTGTACTGGATACTATCGACATCGTTGCTAGTCAACATGGTAGAAAATTGCGAGTTTATGATGATTTTTTTTTCTTCAGGGAACTGGAAAGCGTCTTTCCAAAGGGCTGCAGTATTGAACAGTTGAAGGCAACTCCTTGAATTGTATAACTTATTCTCTCATGGATTGATGATAACAGTGGCACTAAATATGTTTTTTTATATATAGCCGTTATTGTACTTGAAACAATTAAGACAAAGAGTTGAGTTATTGATTATATTGTGAAATATATCAACAAGCTATGATTGTCTGTTGTTTATAATATTTCAATTTTAATGCATGTGGTTAAATGATTTTTTCTTTAAGGTTGTTTTGTCATTCCTTATTTGGCTAGTTTAGCTCCCTTTAAGGTAGATTTTCCAAGTTTAACTTATATCTATGAGTAACTTAGTAATTATATTTGGGAAAAAAAATATTTTGTTCATTTTTTAATATTAACAATTGATTATTTTGATCTTCCAGTATCCAAAATTACAAAATATACAAATAATTTTGTAAAATTGTGATGGTTTTAATTTGGTCATTCCACTAATAGGAATACTGGCAGGGTTATTTCATTCACTCAAATTCGAACATCCAAACTGCAAAGCTTTGCCATTGATCTTATCATCATTTTACGTTTCCATTCGTAGAAAGACAATTGTCGCAATTTTCAAACCCAGCCTTGAGCAAGGGCAAGTTGGGCCCTGGCTTGCCTTGCTGCACGAGACCCAATGCTAGAAGGGACCCTTATCCTAAGTTTTTTTCCTTTTATTTTTTAATGAAGTTTTAAAAATTACATAAGACAGTTGTCGCAATCTTCAAGCCGTCCGGCTTTGAGCAAGGGCAAGTTAGGCCCTGCCCCGCTTCCTGAGGCCCAATGCTAGAAGGGAACCATTATCCTAAGTTTTTTCTTTTATTTTTTTTAATTTTTTAAAAAAATTACATAAATAAAAGTTCAAACGTGTGATATTAAATTTGTTATTTAATATTGCTTCCAGTTAACCATCCATTACAACCCTTTGAAATAATATTTCAATATATGTGTGTGTGTAAGTACATATGTAGGCTGGCAGGTGTTGTATACCATTATGGTATGATTCTTTAAGTTGTCACCTATTAACAACACCTGTCAGACTCAACTGCAATGAAATTTGAACTTGTGCCTTGCTCTAATACCAATTGTCAGGATCAATAAGACAATAACTTACTTATACATCAAACGTTATAGCTTGTAGCGAATGTGCAACTTTATTTTGCATAGCAGATAGCGCCATAATATTTCGATTGCAGGATACTAGATTCGACTCTCCAAGCCGCCGCATACCAGCAATTACTGAGATGTGGTCAAACTCTATGCCCCTTGCTCAAACAAAGAATTTGAATATTTACTTGATTACATAAGCACCACCGACTACTCATTTAATTTCTTTTAAATGCTGAACAACCTATAGGCATGCACTTGCCTCACCGGTTATGTTAAAATTTCATTGAATTCTATTGTATGAAATGTTGAAACATGGAAGAAGGTACGATGTGTCTTTTAGCCGTGGAGGGTCTTATCTTAACTTTTGCTAATTCATTATCTTCCTCACAAGTCTTGTCATTGCCGTATATCAGTGTTTGTCAATTTACATGTTTTTTAAGTACAAATTAAGTTCCAGATATAGAAAGTGTGTGACCACTAGCACTTCCCTTTTCATTAACTTTTCGAGTGTGTAATCCTTTTAGAAACCTAGTCATCTTAACATCATGCACAGTGGAGAATTTGTTTGAATTTTGACAACAAAAATCCAATGAGTGAGCTAGGGTTTCCAATTCCTCTTACTTCTTTTTTTTTTTTTTTGTTTTTTTTTTTAAATAGTTCTTTAATAATAGTGATGGATTATATTGACTCTGGTGGTCCGACTCAAATAACCCAGTAAATATAGAATAATAAGAGATAAAGAAATGTAATGGAAAAGACAATGAATTGTTAGTTACAGAGACAAATCTTGTATTAAAGAATGTTGTGTAATGCAATTACAAGAGAACAAGTGATGTCCTAATAAGACAAAGATGAGCGTTTTTATACTAATGAACAACTAACTATCCCATGAGAAAGGGGCGGGAAGTTACAATCGCATTGGACCGCACCCCGCGCCGCACGTACCGCACTGGCTAAAGACCAAGCACCCAGCCAAGTGCAGAGCTCGGCTTAGGTGACCGAATGTTGGGCTCGGCCCAATTAGCAAGCACTAGGCTCGGCCAAGCCCAGTCAGTGAGCACTAGGCTCGGCCATGCTCAAGTCGGTTGGGCTCCGCTCCGGAGCCCAACAGCTGGTCGGGTCTAATTCTGTTCAGGGTGCACCGAGTCAATTTACAATATATCCATCTAATAGTGTTGTTGCTTTCAGCGGAAGCAGTAAACTTTATTTTGTGAAGAAGCACAGTTGATATATTGAGGTCTGCTCACAATGTTAAATGTGGGGTTGGAGTTATCACTTGATGAATAAGTTGCCCACGTCATTAAACCATGATATGTTGGATAAAAAGGGGAAACTTTTCCATTGATTGAAAATAAACTGTTGGCCGGGCAAAGGTTTTTTCCGTCAAGTGTATAGCACTAACGCAAGTATAAAAAATTAAAATGGCATCTTTGCTACTATTAGTTATAACTTTTTACGTAGCAATAAAAATTTTATCTTAACGTAGATATATAAATTAGTTCTAATTATATTCATTTAATTTGAGACTATTACATTTTTTTCACTTTTGATCTTTTATTTCAAAATTGACCAGGTTTTATTCAATTCTTTGATTTATGAGAAAGTTCGCAGCCGCTATCTGAAGGTGTGCACTGGGGGAAGTTCGCATTGTGATCTTAGCGGACAAAGGACTACAAAGAGATAAACCAATCAAGGCTACCAATGGTTG
Source organism: Ipomoea triloba (assembly GCF_003576645.1). Taxonomy (NCBI): domain Eukaryota; kingdom Viridiplantae; phylum Streptophyta; class Magnoliopsida; order Solanales; family Convolvulaceae; genus Ipomoea; species Ipomoea triloba. The sequence continues at coordinate 2,293,255 of NC_044928.1, forward strand.
ACTAGCTCAAACCAAGAAGGTCAATTGAGAATTTCTATGGGAAGTCGAACTTGAAATATTTTGTTCCATGACACGTTTTTCAGATGTTCCATGGGAAGTCGAACTTGGAATCTTCTGAAGGTTGGACAAAGGTTTGGAGGGCCAAGTCCAGTATCGCCTATCATCAAAACATGACGATAACTGTTACACAAGTATAAAGAAATAAAGATGCACATTCACAACTAGTTATAATTTTGGAGTAATAATTGTTTAATTGAACAATATGTATTCACATTCTAAAGGCCGGAATCAGCCATTATGGTTATTTCAATTATAGTTATAAGTTTCATTTTTTTTAATAGTATTATTGATTCTATTACAAAGTAATTATAAGTTTGATCCATTGATGACATACACCAAGGTGTTATCTTCAACACATTTTTCTCTTTTGCTATTAATATATACAATTGTGCCTATGTATGTCCAAGCTGACCATTTTCTCTTTCTTGTAACATAAATACGTATTTGTTCCGCTGAATCTAAAATCTCAAAGATTTCCTACAGTTTTGATAATATGAGGTACAATTTTTTAAATATAATATAAGGTGCAATTAAATATATCATATCATATTTGTCAAGAGTCAAGACCTTGTGGTCTAGTACGTGGCATCCGGTTGCACTCCCAATGGAGACTTTGTGCTTCAGTAGGTTCAGATATAATGGATACTATCAATACCAGGACCAATAATACTCATATATATTATATTATAATTAATTGTACTTGATATTATTAACTCCCACGTCAATGTCCTAAAAAATCTAAAATTTCATTATACCATAAAACTTAGGGCAACCACAATAGTAATGATGGAATAATTAGGACCGGGTGCGGAGCACGAATGGGGCGAACCAGAACCGAAGTGGACGAGTGAACCCGGGGTCAACTACGGAGCTGAGGCCAACTCTCAGCCACGGGCTGACCGCGCTCGGCCTCGGCGGAGCGTCGCACGCTCATCCTCGGCGGAGCATCGCACGCTCATCCTCGGCCGAGCGTGGCGCGCTCATCCTCGGTCGAGCGTCGCACGCTCATCCTCAGCCGCGATGCTCGGCCTCGGCCGAGCCCGCCCTCGGCCTAGTGGCGGGTCTTGAGTCTGCGCGTGGACCGGGTCTCGCGGCGGGGGTTGCGGCCCAGGCCGTTGGGCGCCCCTTCCTGCGATTGCTCCGGGTCGGTTAGGCCTTGAGCTGGTATAAAAGCTCGTTGGTTTGTCTTGTTAGGACATCTTCACTTACTTTCCTCATATTTGTCTTATTATTACATTGTCAATCATTGTAATAGCGTTTCACATTATTCAATATACATCTACCCTGCAGTATACATTCGATCCATTAACTTGTCATACCCCCTTTGTTTAATTGGATTTATTAATTCGGATCACCCAGGTTTAAAATCCATCAAGTAGTTTCAGGGAGGTTTTTGCAAATCTAAAAATTTGAAGATGAAACAAATATGGAGAGATTTTTTGGTGATTTTTTTTACTGCAAATATAATTTTTAAGTGGGAGCCATTAAATAAGATGAAACAAGGAAGAAAGTCTTGTAGGCGCGCCTGAGGTGCACCTGCTGCACCCAGCTTGGGCACCTAAACTAGCATATTTTTATTTTTATTTTTATCTTTTTCATGTCATGCTTTTTTTCTCTTTTTTTTTTTCATTTTTTCTTTTCTTTTTCTTTTTTTTTCTTCTTCCCTCCATCCTTTCTCTCCTATGTAGCTATGAAAAAAATCAATCTAAAAATTTCACTAATGAGGTTACTCTTATTTTGATGACTTGTGATGAAGCTGTGAGATTTGATGTGAAAAAGTAGTTTGCTTCTTTTAACCCAAAGGTGAACATATCTAGGGAAAGATCTTTTATCTCACTTTAGGTACACAAACACACAAACAGCCCACAATCAACAATTACCTTTGTGATAAAGTAGCATATATCAGCATGCCATGGACCACCATTTTTGTCTTCTGTCATCCATTCTCTGTACCTCCCACACCCTCATCAACCACAACCCAAAGCACCAAACCACTAAAACTTATTACTTTTTTTTTTTAAATAATAATTTGCATGGTTCAATTGCTGTCATCGCCAATTGGGTGTAACCCAGTGTTTTTACCGTTAGACATAGTAATTAATCCCTTCGCTGAATTATAGATACCTCCCTGAAGATTTAAGTCTGTTCTATACACAAAGTCGAGATCAAACTATTAACTTTTAGTTAAGGATGGATGAGTCTCTTCCACTCAACCACCATTATATTACTGTCATCTTCAATTTATTTTTAATGTTTTCCCCTTCTTTCTTCATTATTGATATCTAAAAAGAATAGTGTGGTCCAACTAAGTTTTAGTGTTGCCCTAGAAAAAAGGGAGGTCTTATGTGGTTATTATTAAAATGTGCAGTTTGCAACTGCCTAGGAACAATAACACATGTTTTTTCTTATGTTATTAATCTTTTTTTTTACCCTCAGCTCAATACGATGATGAGCAAGGTACAACAAGATTCATAAACCAGCATTTTCCAAACATAGAGAACACAAAATGGTTGCCAGAATAGCTAGAAATTACATGTTAGAATTACGATTTCGTTCTCACATAATTTAAACATAAAAAATAGAACCCAAATAAAGTGAATTATTGAGAATGAGAGAAGGATAGTAAGACTAAAGAATGACCTCAGGGCATTGATCTAATGGATGAGAAATTTCACTCAAGATTTTTTTTCAGTGGTAGGGTGGGGATTCGATCTCGATCTACCATGAACATTGAGGGTTCGGCTTTGGAATAGACTCCTTGGACACACAAGTGTACAGTTTTGTGTTTAAACTAGAAATTGTATTGTCCTTTTCATGGGCCTGTGAGAGAAGGGATGGTTTATGAGATTTAAGATATAGTTCAGCGAAATCGAAAAATCTAGGTTATAAAAAAAGAAAATTGAATTGAATGAATGGTAGAGGTTGTTGGAATAATGTGCAAGTGGGAATGCAGTATAGTACTACGTAGTAAAATCACAAGCTGGCAATGTTTCATCCTAGAAAAGCACTTGACACTATGGATAGAAAAGAGGGGTTGAAATATATAGAAAGGGCTGAACCAAATCTGAGATGTCAACTTCATGCCATGTCTCTCATGTCTGTATTAGCATTCATTATATTTGCTTCCTTGTCATTTCAATCTTTTCCAGACCACTATTTAACCTCATCCAAATAGAGAGGGAACTAGAAAGAATCAGAACTATATAAAATATGTGCATATAGCAGATGATGTGTATTGAGTAAACTCCGCCTTCTAGCCTTAATTAGCCGGTAAAAAGATCACAAAGAGGAAAATCAGTCTAGGTTGCATATATCTGCCAGCTTAAACCTAGAAGACCAAATCAGCCTATGTTAAACCAATAACACCAATAGACTGCTCTCAAAGAGAGTTAAACTTAGAATCTTGTAATTACTAATCTAGCAACTCAACCAACTTGGATGCCATATGGTATAATAATATGTTTCAGCATTCGCTTATCATTTCAATCTTTTGTTGACTATTTAACTTCATCCCCACTTTATGTTTTCATCAAAACTAACAAACCTTATTCATCTTAAGTTTAACATATAACACTATCAATGTTATATAATAAAGCTTGCATAGTCATTCTCCTACGTGAGATTCTAATAAATATTTACTTATCAAATAAAGTGCCCAATTCAACTTTATTGGTGATCATGGATTTACAGTTGTGCATCTTAATATTTGGTACATTGTTTCAGATACCAGAGCGACGTACATCCCTCACTATTATTGGTCAAAATCCCACTCAATACTTATCAAAAGTGAGGTCTTTAATCATCGAAATTGTACAACATTCTATGTTGGTCAAAGTTGCAATCTAGGTGATTCTCATATCAGAAGGTCACAAGTTTTGCAATTTTGTCAACACCCTCTCGATCGACTGAGCCTACTGCATAGGGCTTTCCTAGTGCGTTTACTTCTCGTGAGTGGTTTGTGTGACTATTACATAGAAATGAGGTTTATTCCATACACATGCTCGAATAGTGACTGTGAGTTTCCCTTATCACCCAAAAAGGAAGAAACGTTGCAATCTCCATCAGAATTGTAACTTTGTATATTGAAACACTGAAGAATATTATGAATAAACATTGATCTGAGTACAATTTTAATGAACATAAAATATAATTTATAGGAACATATGTCTTTAACTTGATTTGGCTTACAATTCCATTAAGAGAACTGATTAGTTTCATGTATATATAAATATATAATGACTATTTATACTTGTTATACCAGTTATGCTATAGCATCCTCTTTTTTTTTTCTTTTTTTTTTAATTGGTAAATAATATTTCAAAGTTATTCTCGAATTGAAAAATATAAATATTTTCATATTATGTACTGTAAATGTGTAAACGTTTCATAATTTGGTACCAAATTACAAATTTTAAAAAGTTCAACTATAATTCCAACAAGAAGTCAAAAGAAAAAGATAAGATAATTAGAACTTCTAGCAGAGTAGGGTCAGTCCATGATCAACTTGATAACAAAATACCATTTCTTTTGCCCAGGATGGAGTGATGATGAGGAGAAGGGACAAATTCTTGCACATGAGAAAAGCATTATTGGATTATTGAGACTATTATTCTAAAGGCATCATATTCTCTAAGCAGAGTTGATAATGTTCACTCTTGCCAAGTACCAAGAGCGGATAAAAGTCAGAGCAACATCAACCAAGTTAGTCAGACAATTTAGCTTGGTAACTACAAGATTCTAAGTTCGACTTCTCATGAGAGCTGTTTATTAATCTTCTTGGTTTGAATCAATTAACCATGGACAACCTAAGCTGCTTTACCAACTAAGGTCACAAGATGAGCTTCACCCAAGGCGGGCTTTCCTGTAAATCAAAAGAATGGATGAAAATGGATATCATGATGCCCATGTATACTGGAAATGTTCTTACCAAGGTCTGTCACACAAAACCATGTAGTATATCATATGTCCAACAAGGTTTGTTCCCACAGCTAAAGAAACAACAATTCTCATTTATATATTGGAATATTAAGGCCCCTAGAAGAAGAGGTCCTAGAGGACATTGCTGATCTCAAATCCCTATATTCCCTGATTTTTATGGAAAAAGAAAGACTATGAATAGGATTTTCCTCAAAAAAAATATATGGAAAGAAAGCCAACTAATATGGAGTAACTAAAGTATTTTTCATAAAAGTTGGAAAAAAAAAAAGATTAGATTTCTTCTCTGAAAGTCATGCAGCTAGAGTCTTGACTAACAGATGGTTTTACCTGCGGCGCTGAATGATAACCTTGGCTTCTCATCTGTCCCAAAGTTGAACTTAATATTTGAAGGATCAGTAATGAGAGGTGTACTGCTTGTAGACGGGAAAGAGAAGACAAGGGGCGGTGAAGATTTTTTCATGCCAAAACTGTAAGAAGGAACAGCAGATGGCTCTTCTGGGTTTGAGGCAACCTTTGTGGCGGAAGATGGCATTGAGGGTGTTGGTGGTTCAGAGAGTGTGCCAGATGATACAGGAACTGGGAAAGTGAATCCAAGGCCATTATCAGAGAAAATCCCGCGTCCAAGATCAGGTTTACTGATGGCAATAGCTGGCAAGGTTGGTTTTGTTCCAGAGGTATGTGCTGGCAATTCTTTTGCTGGCTTAGAGCTTAACGGGTTGGATAATGTGGAGGCATTCTGCCCATTACTCTGTTGTTGAAAAGACCAGTTTGGTACTGTCCCTCTTGGTCCGATATTAGTGCCTATCGAGCCCTGCATAGAGAAAGAAAATTAGTGGTGTTCAGTGGAATTATTGCATCTTGTTCCTTGCTTTAATCCCAATCGTCACTAACTAAATCAATCATCAGAAGTGTCATCTCTCACACATAAGATTACTTGTACCTATTGTAAAAAAAGAAGGATTATGATCTCAAAAGGGAATAAAGGAAACCGACTCGATACCTTATGAGAACTCGGGATACTGGAATCACTAAGGAAACCCTTGAATTGTGAATCACTATTCTGGGTGAACAACGAAGGCCCGGCATTGGCATCAGTCTTCAAAACAGGAGCTCTAGTATTCACACCAGTGGTAGCTTTATCTACCCCTAAACTATTATCCCCAGAATTCATCTGAACAATGCCTTTCCCGTTATCTCCATCCTTAAAAGATGTTGTGGTTCCCAACTCCGTTGTCTTTAGGACTTGAGATTCTCTGAAAACTGGAAGGTTGACACTCCCATTTGGTCTTGCATCAGAGACGTCAGCCCAGGAAGGTTTCTTCCAATCAGTAGCCAGCTTCAGTTCATCTGCCTTCTCTCTCGGTGTGGGCTTGTGCCTGTTAAAGTGCTCTAGCATTATTCTAGTTGTCTCAGTTGGAACAGCATGGTCTACTATGTTTGACTTTGAAGTCCCAATGGTTTCGTCAATTCCCTTATTCGTTCCGACAGCAGGCAAGAACATTTTAGGAGCAAATGGTTTTTCAATTGGTGAGGCACCTTTGGAAGGATTCAGGAAAATGGATTTTCGGGGTTGGGTTTCTGATCCTAGTTTATTACGCATTCTCCGTATAGGTCCAACTGATCCATAACTGCTTTCAAACACATCATTCTTTGTCCTCACCTGAATTTTTGACAATACAAAGTAAAAATTAAAAAGGGATACACTTTGCAAGTTATTAAATGACAAAACTACAGCAGCCATGATAAGATTACCTGCCCATACGTAGACATTTGAGACTGTTGAAAAGTCTTTGCAGAAAGGTCAAGGCACCTGCTATCACCTTGTGGCTAAAAACATATGAAGGTAAAAGAATCATTCATTGTACAACAAAACAAGTATCAGAAGTTTTAGCTAAACTAGACTACAAACCTTGGTTCTAGACTTCGATAATAAAGTTCTAGAATATGGAGTCCTGGGAAAATCATGGAGCCCAAATCTGCTTCTCTGATTCTGGGGTGTACTGTAGCCCTGCTGCTCCCGCACCATGCTACCAGGCCAACAAGGTTCTGGTTTTGATGAAGGCAATGCAAGATATGATTTATATGAATTTTCTGGATCTCGTTTCTCCTTGGTTATAAAATGAGGCCCAGGGCTTTGATCTGGCATTCTGCTTCCCATATAAGCTCTTGCAACATCTATGGGTGAAGCACCAACTTCATCTTGCACCTGAAGAGTCAAGTATTCAAACATCATCCTCTATTGCTTTATCCACAAGAATGTGTATGTTTAAAAAATTACTTTTGGGTCTTCAGTGGCCAATGATAAATTTAGCTGAAAATATAGACATGTACAAATATTATCTATTTATCTGCATCAACTTTAATTCAAGCAGGCCAGCCAAATATGTGTGTGTCCAGAGACAGAACAGTTAACGGAAGCAATTGACTCACATTTCTTTGGGGCAGGGGTGTCAAAGGTCCAAGTAGAGCTCTGTTCACATCTTCCTGTCTTCTTTCTGTTAATCTTCTTGGCGTGTCATGCAAAAGAAGAGCCTCTTCAGTGTCTCTTTCCACTGTCATGCTTGGTTTCTCCTTTTCTTGCTCAATGGTAACTTTCGATTTCAAAATCTCAGTCAAACGAGTTATTTCCTCCCTGCATAGCAATGAGGACCAGTTTAATAACAAGCAGAACCAAGAGCTCAAATGAAACAATATTCATTGATATTCGATAAAGAAAATTTTGATGAGTGTAACCTAGAACTCATTGAAACAAGTAAACTGATAATTCATTCTCAAATGGATAATGACTTAACTGAAACCTTACATTAACTGCAACATGTGGAGCAAAGAACATGCCAAAACTGCAACATGTGTAATGGAATGAACGAGAAATGTATTGATACTATCTAATTAAATTATTTGGCCTAATGAAAATAAATTTCATTTTCATTTTTGATGGCCATCATTATTCCTTCTATGTTACATGAAGGGAAAACTGAACTAAAATAGAAAAAGGATTCCCAAAGAATCACGATCCTGACGGCATTAACATACCAATTGTAAGAAAGGAATAAGAGATTGAAATTTGTGATTCCACTCCATAATACCCATATACCATTGTTTCTAATTAGGACCAATCAACAATATGAGGAAACTAAGATTGATCAGTGGCCAGGCACAGAACTGATAGGTTGGCAAACTTCCTTCCATGCACCCAGCACCCCCCTTACTCTATAGGAGTTAGGTCGGCAGTTTTACCCAAAGCAACTCATTAACACCAAAACTTAAACCTCTACTTTGGTTCTCACTTCCTTTATGCATGGTGGATGGGAGGGTGCTTTTGTACCTAAAACAAGTCTCTCCTCTCTCTCTCTCTCTAGACACAGACACATAAATAAACAAAAACACTTTCCCCAAGATAATATTACTCAACTAAAGTTCATAGTTATCACGGCGCCCTGTTAAGTCGCGGCGCCTCCCGACCGCCTTGTCGCCTAGGCGTTGCCTAGGCGACAAGTTAAAAAATACTATATATATATAAACAATTAAACATATAAATTGTACTGCACCTGCCCACTGCCTAGCCTACTGCTCACTGCCCACTGCCGCCCTAGCCTACTGCCCACTGCCCCTGCCCACTGATATTATTAACCAAAGAAGTGGCAGTCTGGCAGTTTATAACCCAAATCCATAGGAAGACAAACAGTCGCAGATGGAGAAAACCAAAGAAAATGGAGAAGAAAGAAGAAGAGGAAAGAAGAAGAAAGAAGGATGACTCAGGCGGTGGGAGGGCGACGCCGGTAGGAGGGCGACGGTGACGGCGATGGGCGATGGCTGTGGGAGGGCGACAGCGATGGCTGTGGGAGACATTAGTCGACGCACTAGATCTGAAATCCTTTCTTCTTCTCTCTTCTTATTAGGTCAAACTTTTTTTTTAAAAATAAAATTACTAAAAATGGGTNAAATATGTGTGTGTCCAGAGACAGAACAGTTAACGGAAGCAATTGACTCACATTTCTTTGGGGCAGGGGTGTCAAAGGTCCAAGTAGAGCTCTGTTCACATCTTCCTGTCTTCTTTCTGTTAATCTTCTTGGCGTGTCATGCAAAAGAAGAGCCTCTTCAGTGTCTCTTTCCACTGTCATGCTTGGTTTCTCCTTTTCTTGCTCAATGGTAACTTTCGATTTCAAAATCTCAGTCAAACGAGTTATTTCCTCCCTGCATAGCAATGAGGACCAGTTTAATAACAAGCAGAACCAAGAGCTCAAATGAAACAATATTCATTGATATTCGATAAAGAAAATTTTGATGAGTGTAACCTAGAACTCATTGAAACAAGTAAACTGATAATTCATTCTCAAATGGATAATGACTTAACTGAAACCTTACATTAACTGCAACATGTGGAGCAAAGAACATGCCAAAACTGCAACATGTGTAATGGAATGAACGAGAAATGTATTGATACTATCTAATTAAATTATTTGGCCTAATGAAAATAAATTTCATTTTCATTTTTGATGGCCATCATTATTCCTTCTATGTTACATGAAGGGAAAACTGAACTAAAATAGAAAAAGGATTCCCAAAGAATCACGATCCTGACGGCATTAACATACCAATTGTAAGAAAGGAATAAGAGATTGAAATTTGTGATTCCACTCCATAATACCCATATACCATTGTTTCTAATTAGGACCAATCAACAATATGAGGAAACTAAGATTGATCAGTGGCCAGGCACAGAACTGATAGGTTGGCAAACTTCCTTCCATGCACCCAGCACCCCCCTTACTCTATAGGAGTTAGGTCGGCAGTTTTACCCAAAGCAACTCATTAACACCAAAACTTAAACCTCTACTTTGGTTCTCACTTCCTTTATGCATGGTGGATGGGAGGGTGCTTTTGTACCTAAAACAAGTCTCTCCTCTCTCTCTCTCTCTAGACACAGACACATAAATAAACAAAAACACTTTCCCCAAGATAATATTACTCAACTAAAGTTCATAGTTATCACGGCGCCCTGTTAAGTCGCGGCGCCTCCCGACCGCCTTGTCGCCTAGGCGTTGCCTAGGCGACAAGTTAAAAAATACTATATATATATAAACAATTAAACATATAAATTGTACTGCACCTGCCCACTGCCTAGCCTACTGCTCACTGCCCACTGCCGCCCTAGCCTACTGCCCACTGCCCCTGCCCACTGATATTATTAACCAAAGAAGTGGCAGTCTGGCAGTTTATAACCCAAATCCATAGGAAGACAAACAGTCGCAGATGGAGAAAACCAAAGAAAATGGAGAAGAAAGAAGAAGAGGAAAGAAGAAGAAAGAAGGATGACTCAGGCGGTGGGAGGGCGACGCCGGTAGGAGGGCGACGGTGACGGCGATGGGCGATGGCTGTGGGAGGGCGACAGCGATGGCTGTGGGAGACATTAGTCGACGCACTAGATCTGAAATCCTTTCTTCTTCTCTCTTCTTATTAGGTCAAACTTTTTTTTTAAAAATAAAATCTCTCTTCTTATTAGGTCAAACTTTTTTTTTAAAAATAAAATTACTAAAAATGGGTTGGGTTTGCGGGTTGGACGCAGGGTCGGCGTCCATGGCGCCCGCCTGCGACGCCTTGGACGCAGGGTCGGCGTCCATGGCGCCCGCCTGCGACGCCTGGCCGACGCCGGAGCTCGCCTCCCGTTTTCAGGCGAGGCGAAGCCTCCCGGCGTCCTGTCTCCACCGACAGGACGCCAAGGCGTCGCCTAGTCGACGACTAGGCGACGCCGTGATAACTATGCTAAAGTTACATAAAAAGTATCCCCCTTCTACAAGCCAACACCATCATCATTTCATCATAATGCATTGCTGTTACTACTCTCAAACAAAAAGGAAAGAAGAGAATAATTCAAACAGCCAACTTAATCATAACTTGACCAGCAAAAAAACATAAGTTTCACCTATTCCAAAGGATTTATACTTTATTTGTTCTAGTCCAAGTAAGATTACTAAACTAGAGACTGATGCTGCAGTTTTAGAGTGTAGTATAAAGATAATACTAAATCTTCAACCAAAATAACAACAACAACAACAACAATAATAATAATAATCTTAATAATACATAGAGCTGGTAAAGTGCTCAAAAGAAAGCATAAGCAGCAATAATACCAGTACCTAGAAAATGTTTTCCCTTTCATCAGCTGCTCAATTCTGGAAATCTCAGAATCATCATGTGAGTTGTCTTGTATCTCCTGCCCCAGCTTTTCATCTTGAGACATTCTCTTCTCTTTATCTAATAGTTCATTAGGATCCTTCCTTTCAGTAGATTTGAATATTACAGACTGCATAAACATAAATTTGAACATTTTTTACAGGATTCTTTCAACTACAGAGAAGTCATCTAAAGAACATCCACCAGAAGGGCAGTAAAGCAAGAATTAGCATCTTTTCCTGTTAAATATTTGGAGTCAATTTTTGAACAGTTTAAGAAAGTATTCAAAATACTACCCAATAAAAAAATAATCCTAGCTATTCAACTACTAGTAATCCTGGCAGCGGGAAATTAGATATCAGTTAAAAGATTTTATTTAACTATCTAATTCATTATTACAGTTGTAGATTGTGATTATAAGAATCTCCTGTGTGCAAAAAAATAATTATCATATTGGTATCCATTGTTTAACTCTCCTAAAGAGGAATCATCATTCATCTCTTCAAAAATTCTTGAAGCACAAACAAGATTCATTTCCATGGTTATTCATTTCAGTTATAGAAGACCATAATAAGCTTTGTATCAACAATCTAACTTGTCCTAAGTAGTACTCCTATGTTCCATGTTTAAACATTACCCATTCCTTTTGTAGGCCATCCTAAAATTATGTCCACTGTTTTTAATAATATTTTATTATACAAGACACTTAAAGTAATGGATCACAATTGGTCCATTGTGCACTCATGAAGTAAGAAAAGAAGACCTTTCCATATGGCCCTTATCATCACATTCACATGTGGTGTTATGTTGAGTTCCTCAAACCTTAAAGTATACATAAGGTGAAATGTGCCCATCCAGAATGGAATACAGTACTGTAGTATTAATTATAATGTAATTAGTATTCAACTACAGTCAACTATTTCTTGATTATGATGTGTGGTCTTCAACACCAAAAAAAAAAAGAAAGATAGTTCTCCTAATGCCCTTCAAACCTACAGCAAAGAGAAATATACCTAAGGCTGTTTCATTGGGTTGGGAGGTAAGTAAAAACATTGGCTGTTAGGTTTCATGAATCTAAAACCACCAAAAAGATTTAGTAAAAGCTTACACTTGAAGTGCACTTCTCTTCATCCTTTGCACTCAGTATCACCTCCTCATCTTCTGTATCTGACCAAAAAGGCATACCAAGTTTGACAATGGGAAAATATGACAAGGCATAACGGAGAGCGTATGATTAAGGTAGAAATAAAAGTGGAAATCAAAAACATCATCCAAAAAACAAAATGCACCCATGTGATTCCAGTTTTAGTTTAGCATTTATTTTTCAAAAACAAAAACAACAAATGTAAACTTCATGAACTATATATTCCCTATTTTATAAGCTCACAAATCCAGTTCTAAGTTTTAAATACACATTCTTATAAAATTTCACAAAAGCGTTGCAATTGATTGTCAATCATATCCACTTGCATTAGCTCCATGAAACAATAAAACTTCTCAATCCGATTGGTTTCCACTAAATAAGAAAATCCAAACAATTTCATCTATAAAAGAATCAACTTGCAAGCAAATTTAATTAAAACAAAATGCCATAGCAAACAAAAAGCCCCATTAGAGTTTGTCAAACTGAATATGATACTAACTCATTACCATTAGCTTACTTGCAAGTAAATAAATTAGTAGGAGCAGCAGCAGTAGCAGTAGAGGGGAAAGCACAAAGCACAACTTCATAAAAAATAATCATAGTACAACAAGCTGCTAAACACTTGCATCCAGTATGTATTAAGTAACCAATGCCCCCAATAAGATGCACAGGGGAAAATTAGGTCAGATAAAAAGCTTCAATTTTTTAACTTAAAACTCACTAAACCATCAGAGCACAAAATAGCATACAAAATTGACTGTCAAGCCTGTAACTTTACAAACCCTAGCACATCCAAATGTGAAATTCAAATATCAAAATTAGGAATAAATATGCAAACGGATCAATTTAGACGCCCTCAACCTGCTGCAATATAACGTAAAATCAATTACACCAAGCAATCAACTCTACCAAGGTGTAAACCGGCCAACCCTAGCATTCAATTGCCATGCCATAAAGTAACATACATGCAAATTTAATGCAATATAGGTGAACCGAATACTGTATATGTGCATTAAAAAGCAAAAGAAAAAGAAAAAGAAAAAGGAACTAATCAAACTACCGTTGCTTTCGGCGACAGGAAGAAGAGGGGGAGCAATGGAGCTGTCCCTGGTTAAGAATGAGGGGATGATCCTAGCGGCGCCGCCGGAGATTAGTCGGTAGGCTGGATCAACGAGTTTCGCTAACCATCCGCCGCGTCTCGCCGGCACAGCTAGTGGTCGGGCGTAAGGACTTGCAGGTGGCTTCCTTGACGCCGGCTTCTTGAACTTCCCTCCGCCGCCTCTCTCCCTGTCCCTATCGTTGTATAGCGGCTCCGCCGCCGCCGTCTTCGCCTCCATCTCTCTCTCTCTCTCTCTCTCTCTCTCTCTCTCTCTCTCTCTCTCTCTCTCTCTCGGCAAAGTCTCAGCGACGGAGCTGTTAATTCTATTTTTTAATTAAAAAAAAAAAAACAAAAACAAAATCTGTTTTGACAGATGAGAACGAAGCTCTTCTGCTGTTATTTTGAGTATCCAGAAGTCAAAGAAAGTCTTTGAACATAATAAGGTCTCTCTTGGGGAATTATACACTGCCCATGCCCACATGTATGCGCTCTGTATCCTACTTTTCAGGATACGCCCCATCATGATATAAACGTTAAAATTAAAATGAGAACGTATGGGCTGATCTCATAAGTTCATCTAGATTAATGATTGAAAATTAATGAAAAATATAGTGATATGTTTATAATTATAATTGTATATTTAAAAACGTTTGACAATGCCATCTGCGAATAACTTATATTGCATTTAAAAATTCTTTTTCAAATTCACTGTCAAACATTTTTAAATATACGGTCAACCGTTTTCAAATGCATAATCATAATTACATAAATGTCAGCACTCTTTTCTTAATTTTAAGTCATTAATCATCTTATAATGCCCTCTAATCGTATCACAAACAAAATTTTAATTCTTTCTAATACTATAAACATTTAACACCTGTACTATTGTACTTCACTTGATCTTAGAGCATCCACACTAATGCTCTTTTGGGGGATTTTTAGAACAGTAACAAATTCAACATTTCGTTTTTGGCTAATGGGAAGCAAGGTTTTTAGCAATTTTTTTTCCTGCAAAACAAGGTTTTTTGCAGGAGATTAAAAAAAAAGTCTATCGGATTGCGTGTTAGGCACACTTCGCACTCGCTGGGGCACACTAGCGGCCGCTCTAACTTTTAAACCGTTTAAATCCTTTAAAAAATTGTCAGAAATGTTTTTTTTTCTTTTTCTCTCCCATTTTAATTTGTCTCTTATAATGCCCTCTAATTAATACGGAGTACTATAAATATTGAGCACTTGTACTGCACATACAGTAAAAATAAATGAAAAATCAAGTCCCTATAGTCATTATGCGAGAGTTTTCTTCAATGTAATGGGCTCTTTGTGACATTCAATAGTCATTTTACCTAAAAAGTTTGAATTACCTACAATTTATTCATTCACAATCTTATTAGGTTGAGGTGTAGGGTCTTAGAGCAACCATATCAATGGTTTATTTGGAGTTTTTGGTACAGTACATAGTGAGGTGGAGGTGAGAGAAGATAAGAGAGAGAGAGAGAGGGTTTTGGTTGAATTGCAAGAGGAGAGTTATTGGAACAGTAATGTCATCGCACAAAATCCCAAGGACAACACGCCACGCCTGCGTGGACTGCAACAATGGCACCTAGCGGGCGCGTGGGCGCGCCTGACAAATATGTTTTTTTAATTTTTTTTTAAATCAGATTTGTTTTTTTTTTCCTCCCCTCCTATTTTCTTTTTCATAATCACACTTACAAAAACTCCTCAAAAATTATAAAAAGACCTCACTATTAAGAATGATCTTAGGCCTTCCCCAATAGTTGATTTTGAGAAAATTTTTTGAATAGTAAAAACTAAGGTGGGGTTTTTAAACAAATGTGGGGTTGAGTTTTTAGCAAGATATTTCTCCTGCAAATTGTGGGATTTTGGCAGTGGGGAGTGGGCCCACTGCCAAAGGAGTGAGGCGCAACTCTCGTGCCCACGCGCCCGCCTGGGCGCATAAATATATTTTTTTTTAGTTTTTTTTATTTTGTTTTGTTTTTTCATTTTCTTTTTTTTTTCCTCTATTCTCTTTTTTTTTCTTCAAAAATCACACCAAAATTTCAACTATTGAGGAAGGCCTTTGGGACAACGAAGGGTGAAATAAATTAAAGATTGCCAACTGGCTGCTAAGCCGTCGAGACAGTTGTACAAAGACATAGTGACCAGAAGAAAATTTAAGGAAAAGACATTAAACAAAGATGGAGGAACGAACCAAACATTTCAACTAAACAAAATTTTTAATGTCGTACACACTTTATTGCCTTTTCACATGAATAATTACAAGACTTTAACACAGAAGAAAAGACAATGCAGTTTGATAGGGCAAAATTAGCACGTTCACTGCTACTCTACTAGCGAGTATAAAAAAAAAAGTGTAAAATTCGAGGGGTAAAAACTAAAGCTACAAGGAGTAAAACAACATTGCAAAGGTTGAGTTAGAAGGCAATTGATAGGATTATAGGAAATTTGATTTAATTTTTTAATGATATTTATCGCTTTCATAATTGCCAGATTAATCCAAATTAGTTTTGTGAAGGAACAATCCAAACTCAATTTGTCAATAAATGTCCGTCAGCTCGACTATGCCAATAATAGTCAAACTACTCGATCTATAATGACATTGGTCATTATAACTGTCTGAGTACATTATTGTCACGCTTAATCAACGAATTAGGGAGTGTCACATTAACTTATATGCTAGGTGTCTTCATAGCACAGACATCTTCGATCTTGTATATAAATAACATTTTGGACTTGTGTACTAGATCATACACCATTTCACATCTCACTTTTTTTCTTTTTTTTTTCTTTTTTTTTTTGGAAAGTAAAGGAGATTGATTAACTAAACCAAGTCAGACCTCATGAGGTCATTACAAAAGGGAGGTGTGGAAGCCGTTCACAAAACACGGTTAGATAGAGAAATGATTTTCCTAGCAAGAATATGAGCAACATGACTTGTAGACCATTTATCAAAAGAGAAACTGAAATATTGAAAATTATTAATGTTTATTTGAAATCTTTAATAATAAAACTAGAACAATGGTTAAGATCAATATCAGTAGACTATAGTTCTTGAATGATGGTAAGAGCACCACTCTAGTGGGATGCAATCAGGGCGTTGCTCTTTGAGCTAACTTAAACCTTCATGGATTCTCAGCTCATGACCATTTCTAAGTACTTATTTGTTTATATTTTTCCCTTTTTCACTAAGTCATTTTGTTTATAGATCATTCCAAATTTCATGATAATTGGTGCTTATTTGTGTTATTTTGCAAGGAGCATGAGTTGGACAGCATTGGAAGTAAAGACAGACATTTTCATGCATTTTGGATGCATTTGGAGTCAATGGGAGACAAGGAGAAGCTATGGAGATGGATGCAACACTTCCAAGGGAGCCTAAGAGTGGTATTTTCAATGGTTTTGATCATATGGACAAACCAAGAAAAAAGTAAAACAAGTGCCAAAAAGCTGAAATTCCTGCATAGATCAATAACTGTTCAGTATTTAGACGATATCTCAGCCTAGAAATATCCAAATCGAGTGATTCTTAAGCCATTGGAAAGAATACTCAAAGGGATACAACTCTTATGAAAATATTAAAGCCGAAAAAGTAAGCTAAATGGGTCAAAATAGTCCTTGAAGTTGAAGTTCCAAACTTACAAATTTCGTTCAAATCTGCCACTATTCAGTTATTTGACCATATCTTAGTCTAGGAATGTCCAAATGAGGTTATTCTTGTGCCATTGGAAAGCTAACTTGAAGGAATACAACTTTGTTCAATACCATAAAGGCAACCGAAATGGTTTCAAGGGTGAAAAATTACATAAAAGTCAAAGCAGTTGCGTAGAAGAGAGAAATACAATTTCTAGAGAGGAGACCCACGGTCCGTGGGGTGGCCGTGGATTTTTGGCCAATTTACAGTGAAAAAACTGCATTTTCATAGGTCTGTGACATGGCCACCCCCATGGCCTGTGGCCATGGCCACCCCCATGGCCTGTGGCCATGGCCGTAGCACCACTCATGTTCACTATTTAAGCTCGTTTTGAGCATTTTCAACTTGATTTTGACCCATAGTTGAACCTAGACACTCACATTCACTTCCTTTCATATTGTTAGGTTAGATTAGGCTTAGATTTATGTTCTTTAACACTTTTGAAGCTTTTAATCTTAGATTTGTTGGATTTCAAGATTCTACCACCCATTTCAATAGAGAAGTTTCTTTCCCTGGTCTCTTTTCTTTTGCTAGATTTATGTTTATTACTTGTGCTTTTGTGTTCTTTATGCTATTTAATCTTGAGTATTTAGTTCAAGGGCTTGAGTTAGAGTTGTATTATCTATCTTGATGCTTAATTTTTTATTATTGTGAAAAAGAGGAAGAACCCCAGCCTAGAGTTCATGTGTTTATGAGGCCACTGTGTTTGAATCTTGCTTATGTTTGATATATACATTCATTAGCATGTATTTGGAGGATTCCTTGCCCCTAACTTAAGTCCTATTTCTTTATTTTGTATTTATCTATTATTCATATGTGTTTGTTCCACCTTGTTGTCGTTTGCTTAGCTTCTTGTTGTTCTCCTTATGCTAGTGCCTATTTTTGTGATTGCATATTGCATGCCACAACCCCAATCCTCAGCGGAACGACATTTAACACATGTACACTCACCATCACTCATTTTTATCTACAATAAAAAATTGGTGCTGTTGTCGGGGATTGGCAATTTGGTGGTTTTATGTGATTGCTTGTTTTGCTAGCATTAGAGTTTAGGGAATCTTAGGAGAATAAGTTTTTTCTTTGTTTTTGTTTATTTTTTATTGCTAATGGGCTTACAAGTCTACAACCTTTGATTTGATTGAAAGAGATTTCCCAAGATGGATCAAGGAGGATATTACAATTCTCAATCCTATGAAGGGTATGGAGACTACATGTCTCAACAAGGATACTATATGCCCCTTCCATTAGTCCTTGTACAATTCAAGCTCCATCTCCAAATAATTGTCAGGTCTCCAAACAACTACCATGGTATCCATAAAGATGTGGAATTTAATTAGTTTTTCGGTCAAGAGATTTCCTACAAGCTAGAGCAAGTTAATTTGTAGATATCTTGTGATTTTGGAGTTTCCTCATGGCTTAGGATTAATCTCTTTCATCTTCTTCTTCGATCAGGGATAGGGAGACACAAACTTCCTCCAATGTATGTGAGTTGAATGCAACCATGGTACCAGGACTATAAAAAACAAAGAAGCTAAAAGGAAGGTGAAGGAAAGACTTGTTACAGGGAACACGATGTAGCCATCTCACTATTATTATTAAGTTGTAGAGATAATTCCACCAGAGGTCCCTTATCTTTGGTGGCAATTCCAAATTTAGTTCTAGACTATCGTTTTTGCTATTTAACATCCTAAACTATTATTTTTTGGACACTTTTAGTCCTTCTCATGACGTTTTCTATTTTTAGCAACGGCATTTTTGTCTTTTCATATTTTTCTTTTGTTATTTTTTCCAGTTTCAACCAATTTAATTGGTTTAGGACTTTAGGTAACCTCTTATTTTTAGTAACCATATTTTTCAACCAGTTTTTAGTAAAGTTCTTAACCAATTAAATTAATTGAAACCAGAAAAATAACAAAAGAAAAATATGAAGAGACAAAAATGCCCTTACTAAAAATAGGAAAAGTAATGAAAAGGACTAAAAGTATCAAAAATATAATAGTCTAGGATGTTAAATGACAAAAATAATAGTCTGGAACTAAATTTGAAATTGTCATCAAAGACAAATGACATCTAGTGGAATTAACTCTTAAGTTGTATTATTGTTTCTCATAGTATGTAGGAGTAGTCTTACACTCTTACCACACTAATGCAACTATTATGGCATGTTCAGTTCGCTGGAAAATATTTTCCTTGAATTTGAGGAAAACTGTTTTTTCCTTTGTTTGGTTCATGGAAAACATTTTTCTCAAGAATGAAGAAAACATATTCCATGGTCCCCCATTGTTATTTTGTTTTCCATGGAAAACAAGTAGGACAATTATGCCCTCACCAATTTTTCCTAATTATTATCATTATATTGTTGTTGTTATTATTGTATAGGGGTATAATTGTCTTTATACTAATTATTCCTTATAAATCCAAACCCAACCAAACAATGGAATTCATATTTCCAGTAATTTATTTTCCACCAACCAAACAATTGAATTTATTTTCCTGTAATTTATTTTCCATAGAATTTGAATTCCATTTCCCTTTAAATATTTTACAGCAAACCAAACGGATTGTTATTATTTTCCTAGTCTCACCACCGCCTAACTGACTAACTACAGTAATCAACTAGGAAGTGTCTTGTCAACTTATATATATAAGGTGTCATCATAACGTATACAACTTTGATCATATATAAATAACTTTTCAGACTTATGTACTCATCATCCATCATGTCACATATATATCATTATTATTATTATTTTTTGAATAATATATATCATTATTATTAAGTTGTATAATTGTGTCCCCCAGGCAAAGTAGTACGTCCAACCACACTAGTGCAACCATTTTTCTATTCTTATTCTACTCAGTCGTATATGTAGTGCCTTAATTGTATTCGAATACTACTAAAATACTCATTTGATCGACTCTTTTTTTATATATTATAAACAAAGACCGCATCTACCTTAGTCTATTTTTCACTATCAAAAATATATATTTTATATATACACATTATTTTTACTATACTCCTAGAGTTCTAGATGCTTCAACGATATATATTAAGCTGATGCTTTCCCTCCAACAAAACTAGGTTTTGATCTACTAATATTGTTCATGTCTTGTCTCTCTTCATTTACATTCTTGCATTCCTCTTCTTCATCTTCATCATCTTCCGCATCCCACAAAAAGCGTGCATATGATGCCAAAACATTGCTGTATTGTAATAACACATAATAACTTAATCAGATAACTTAGCTTACATATTTTTGTTTAATTAATAGAACACATATAAGCCCGATTTAATTAATCAAAAAGCTGCTCAAAATAACTTTTTCAATCAGTTTTTTTGAGAAATTAGTTATCAGCTAACGGCCAATTCAAGTATTTTTCTACAATTAGCTAATGCTATTAACTAGTTAAACTAGCTAATAGATATTTATCAAACACCCTGTAGTTAACTAGTTACTCATAAAAATTTTAAAATTGTGCAATTTTTGGAATGCATTTTGATGTCTTACCAATCATCAGGAGCAGCTTTGATAGCTTGATCAAAATAAGTCTCTGCTCGAACGGGGTCTTTGTGTGATTGCCATAACAAGTCAGCATATAGTGCAAGTATATCGCCATCGCTTGGATTTGCCAAGATTGATCTACCACAATATTCTTCGGCCTTCACAAAGTCGCCTTTAACCTGCTCAATTATTAAAAGTTTAAATAACTTATAAAATTGTAAAACCACACAAGATACAACTAATAATGTATATATTCTTTTGTGGACATAACTCACTAGTTTAATAGGCAGTATTTAGAAGAAAAGATCAAGTGTCTAGTTATTTGAAAGAAGATGCGGAGTGTTGAAACGATTATGCCTAAAGTGGGCAGATTTCAGTAGACAGTATTTGAGAGAATAGACCAACTGCCGAGTTAGGTTACTTGGGAGAAGAGATAAGTGTTAAAATTCGACGATTTTAGTGTTAGAATTATGCTGGGAGTGGATAGATCTCTTGCTGAACCAATTACTATGATTTACATGCTTTCGGATCAGCATGTGGGGGCCTGGGTTGAGGATTAAAATATCTTGGGTGAAGAATAATGTGTATATTGATGATAATCAGTTTTTAGTTTATTACCTCTTTCAAGAATCTTGCATAATTGCCAAGGAGCAAAGAATTCCCAGGATTGGCTTCGATCATCTTCTGGTAATAGAGATCAGTGCTCTCACTTCCTTGATTCGGATCCCAATGCTCAGACCCATTATTCCCATCTCCATCTCCGTCACCTCCTCCTCCGCTCCCGCCGCCGCATATCCTCCTTCCATCGCCGCCCCCATCGCCTCCGACCATCGTCTCCGCCGCCGCCTCCTCTTCATCACTAGCCTCGCACTCCTGCACCTCCTCTGCTCTCAGCCCAGATTTCCAAAGCACCAAAACCCGATTCTTCTCCCTCATCACCCTGTCCACTTCTTCTTCCTCGTCAACTGGAATTGCAGAAATCAAGCCATGCATGCACATGCACATGCACTTTTTTGACGGCGCCGGCGATCTCATCATGCTGATGAGATCTGTTTCTGAGAAAGCTCTGCCCATTTTCTGCTGACCCCATGACGACGAAGACGACGAAGACGACGATGCCGATGAGGATCTTGAAAGCTTAAGCGTGTGAACAGAGAAATCCAGCTCTGGAGATGAGTTCTGGGTTGACAGCCATGGCGAATGGCACTTCAGTTGTATTGGGCTTGAAGAGCTTCTAAGAAGCATTTTTTTTCTTCCTTTTTTTAGTAACCTTAAAATATATTTTGTGATACGATGTTTTCTTTATTTTCTGTAGGAGAAACAGGTTGAATGTTTTGGTCTGATTTCAAGGGAAAAGATTGAGAGAGAGAGAGAGATAGTCTGTGCTAGCACAGAATGAGGTTTTTATAGGGAGAATGAAAGGTTGTTTTTCTGTAGTTTAATCATAAGCTCCAAACACTATATAAATATACAAAAAAAAAAAAAAAAAAAAAAAAAAAA
>NC_044928.1:2315929-2387684 GCF_003576645.1 Ipomoea triloba
AAAAAAAAAAAAAAAAAAAAAAAAGTAATACTACGTGTGCGGACGGAAAGTCTACACAATGTAATGCCACAATATGAATAATTGCAATTCCGTCTTCATTTCAATTCCACCAAAACGTGAAATGTAAGTATAAAAAAAATAAAATTATAAATTTATTTATTTTTGAGAAATATAAATTTATAAACTTATAAATTTATTTATAGTTATAATTTTTGGTATAGTAGTATGTATATGATCATGAATTATATATATAAATTTTGCCGGCAATTCCATCCAAGTAGGTCAAATAATTGACTTGTAAGTACTAATGTTACAAAAATCCCACCTAAGCGCTAGGTGTCGGGCAGTCACCTAGCCTATCACCATAATCGGTGGTCTAAGCGGCTGACTAGGCCGCCTAATATATTATTCTCTTCATTTTTTAATTGAGTTATTTCACTCAAAATGAATCGTTTTAAGTGAAATAACCATAAATTGTTCAAACTCTGGATATCTTTTAAGGTTATAATATTTAATATTTTTTCAACCATGCTTGTAAGTTGTAACTACAAAATTCAAAGTTCGACTTCCCATAAGAGCTCGTCTTTTGGTCTTCAAATCAAATTTGAACTGATTACCTAGTGTAACACGTTGACATGCCCTAAAAAATACAAAAACTTTTGATTAATTAAAAAATTGTATGGAAACATTTCCAAGTGCGTAAAGGGCTGTCAAAAAGCTTTAAGGGTTATTCTGCCTTAGACGCTAAGGTTTGGCCAGTTCAGTTTGGAGAGCTTGTCGTTACTCTTGGACTTAACTATGAAGGCGACCGATGCGATTCGAAGGGCACAATTGGTCGAGAGCTATTGTCGTTCCCTTGATGAGCCTATGACAAGACGAAAATAGTTTGGCACATATGAGGGTAAGGTTGGTCCGCGTGGTATGAGGGCCCTGGTACAACGCAAGGGGCGTTGTGTGTTACCGGACTCTATGCCCGTGACACTAATTAAGCTTGGTTTACTTCTTTATAATCATTTACTAACTAAGGTTACAAGGTAGGGCTTACCTAGTGCATGTCACATGCATGCCCTCAAAAAATACAGAAACTTTTGATTAATTAGAAAATAGTATGGAAACATTTTCAAAATGAGCTTTGAGAACAAAAATTACAGAGTTTTAGTATAACGTAAATTGTATAGCATGATTCCTAAACATGAATAGAACTCCTGCACGTATACATGTTGAGTTTAAATAATATTTGTCAAGTAGTAAAAAGGAGATGTACAACTTAAATTCGAACATCACATGATTGATGTTACTTTCCCAATTACCAGGTACACTTGCACCTTCCAAAACTCCCCAAGTTTAGGTACCTGGTTTTCTAACGAACAAAAAAAACAAAGTGTGATAATCACGTGACCGATGACCCAAGGAAAGCCGTCTGTCATCCTCCACGATTGTACTTTCACGGCCCTAATTCGTCCGGTCACGTGACACCCCCCCTCTTGCGCCGGAAAAGGCCAAAACAGCCGGCGAGCATTACCATCGGCGGTGAGAGCGAAAGCGGAGATTTTTCACTGGTTTCGAGTGCCCATCAGAAAAGAGCCCTTCAATCGCTAGAGAATCACGAGAATGCCACTCGGTTAATTTAACATATTGGCTCTGTTTGATAAAATAGTTAGCCTATAAACTAATTTTGATCTATTTGACTACTATTAGTTGTTTGATTTAATTATAAAAGAGTTTATTACCGAAATGATCTCTTGAGTATTACAAAATTACCAATTTGGTCATCGATAATTTTTCGTACCCAATTAAGTTCATCGACTTTGAAAATTTTAACCAATTTGGTCCTCCGTTTAGTTTGCCGTTAAAATCGGGACCAAATTGATAATTTTGCTATAGTCAAGGGACCAAATTGGTAATTTTATTATAGTCAAAGGATCATTTCAGTGAAAAATTAATTACCAATTTGGTGCGTTGACTATAGAAAAATTACCAATTTGGTCCCTTGACTATAGTAAAATTATTAATTTGGTCCTGATTTTAACGGCAAACTAAACGGAAGACCAAATTAGTTAAAAGTTTCAAAGTCGAGAGACTTAATTGGGTACGAAAAATTGTCGAGGACCAAATTGATAATTTCGCAATAGTCGAGGGACCATTTCGGTAATAAACTCATTAAAAAATTAATGTAAGTATTTGGTTAATTAACCTTTTTTTTTTTTTTTTTTTTTTNAAAAATCCCACCTAAGCGCTAGGTGTCGGGCAGTCACCTAGCCTATCACCATAATCGGTGGTCTAAGCGGCTGACTAGGCCGCCTAATATATTATTCTCTTCATTTTTTAATTGAGTTATTTCACTCAAAATGAATCGTTTTAAGTGAAATAACCATAAATTGTTCAAACTCTGGATATCTTTTAAGGTTATAATATTTAATATTTTTTCAACCATGCTTGTAAGTTGTAACTACAAAATTCAAAGTTCGACTTCCCATAAGAGCTCGTCTTTTGGTCTTCAAATCAAATTTGAACTGATTACCTAGTGTAACACGTTGACATGCCCTAAAAAATACAAAAACTTTTGATTAATTAAAAAATTGTATGGAAACATTTCCAAGTGCGTAAAGGGCTGTCAAAAAGCTTTAAGGGTTATTCTGCCTTAGACGCTAAGGTTTGGCCAGTTCAGTTTGGAGAGCTTGTCGTTACTCTTGGACTTAACTATGAAGGCGACCGATGCGATTCGAAGGGCACAATTGGTCGAGAGCTATTGTCGTTCCCTTGATGAGCCTATGACAAGACGAAAATAGTTTGGCACATATGAGGGTAAGGTTGGTCCGCGTGGTATGAGGGCCCTGGTACAACGCAAGGGGCGTTGTGTGTTACCGGACTCTATGCCCGTGACACTAATTAAGCTTGGTTTACTTCTTTATAATCATTTACTAACTAAGGTTACAAGGTAGGGCTTACCTAGTGCATGTCACATGCATGCCCTCAAAAAATACAGAAACTTTTGATTAATTAGAAAATAGTATGGAAACATTTTCAAAATGAGCTTTGAGAACAAAAATTACAGAGTTTTAGTATAACGTAAATTGTATAGCATGATTCCTAAACATGAATAGAACTCCTGCACGTATACATGTTGAGTTTAAATAATATTTGTCAAGTAGTAAAAAGGAGATGTACAACTTAAATTCGAACATCACATGATTGATGTTACTTTCCCAATTACCAGGTACACTTGCACCTTCCAAAACTCCCCAAGTTTAGGTACCTGGTTTTCTAACGAACAAAAAAAACAAAGTGTGATAATCACGTGACCGATGACCCAAGGAAAGCCGTCTGTCATCCTCCACGATTGTACTTTCACGGCCCTAATTCGTCCGGTCACGTGACACCCCCCCTCTTGCGCCGGAAAAGGCCAAAACAGCCGGCGAGCATTACCATCGGCGGTGAGAGCGAAAGCGGAGATTTTTCACTGGTTTCGAGTGCCCATCAGAAAAGAGCCCTTCAATCGCTAGAGAATCACGAGAATGCCACTCGGTTAATTTAACATATTGGCTCTGTTTGATAAAATAGTTAGCCTATAAACTAATTTTGATCTATTTGACTACTATTAGTTGTTTGATTTAATTATAAAAGAGTTTATTACCGAAATGATCTCTTGAGTATTACAAAATTACCAATTTGGTCATCGATAATTTTTCGTACCCAATTAAGTTCATCGACTTTGAAAATTTTAACCAATTTGGTCCTCCGTTTAGTTTGCCGTTAAAATCGGGACCAAATTGATAATTTTGCTATAGTCAAGGGACCAAATTGGTAATTTTATTATAGTCAAAGGATCATTTCAGTGAAAAATTAATTACCAATTTGGTGCGTTGACTATAGAAAAATTACCAATTTGGTCCCTTGACTATAGTAAAATTATTAATTTGGTCCTGATTTTAACGGCAAACTAAACGGAAGACCAAATTAGTTAAAAGTTTCAAAGTCGAGAGACTTAATTGGGTACGAAAAATTGTCGAGGACCAAATTGATAATTTCGCAATAGTCGAGGGACCATTTCGGTAATAAACTCATTAAAAAATTAATGTAAGTATTTGGTTAATTAACCTTTTTTTTTTTTTTTTTTTTTGTAAATGGTTTTAAAAAAAAAAAAAAAAACTTTTTGTAAATAAAAAATGCTAAAATTCAAAAAGTTGCTCAAATTTGAATGTCATTAATTTGAATGTCATTTCAAACCAAGATTCATAATTCAAAGTAAACCATATGGTCCCAGTATAATTTGCGTTAATTTTTGACAAACAACCAAACCAAATATATTAAATAACCGCAAGGTCCGAACGAACACTACAAGAAATAAAACGAGGAATACAATCGAAATAAGCAACATCTACCATAGACGAATTAGCTAACGCTTTCTTCGCTATAACATGGGCTAACATATTTCCTTCCCTCTTAACAAAATGTAGACGAACCAAAGGCAATTAGTTTAAAATACAGCCAATATCCTGAACTATTAAACCAAAAGGACCAAGCCTCCTATTCTCATACACAGCCTTCGTGACCACTTGAGCATCAGTCTCCACCACAATACGCTCCCACCCCCTGTGCTTTACCCAACTCAAGACCTCCCGAACCCCCCCCACCTCCTCCTCCCTAACCGAGAACACACCCCCAACCACTCTCCACCCCACCCCCATCACCTCCCCCTCCTCCCCTCGCACGACCCAACCAAATCCCATACGGCACTGTCAATAATCCATTGCTACATCCACATTTACCTTCCACCATTAATTTGCGTTAATTTAATGGTGAGTAATATTACATGGACTCATATTTGCCATGTTCTGATTGCTTAATAAAAAGGGTCATAATTTTATTCATTATTTTTTCTTTATCCATAATTTACCATTGACTCCACTGAGGCACGAACACACCTCCTCCCATGTGAGGGTGCAACGGAGTGTTACTAGACCACAAGGTCTTTAGAATTAAGTGTATAATTTAAAAGTAAATATAACATTTTCCTTTAATGGACGGGCTGAGCTTTCTATGGCCCATTGTATGGGCCCACAAAATTTGTTGGCGATGACGGTGGGGCCCAGGCCCTTGGTTCAACGGCCAGCAACGTAGTAAGACATGTGGGCAACGGAGCCCGTGTCCGCTATTTGTGAATTTTAATATCAATTTCTAAGTTCACGCTTTGTGGGCCCAAAGATGAATTTTTGGTGTTCTTCAGTGTCCTTTTCTCCCATCTTGGGTATTTTCGTGGGCCCAATACAAATCTTGTCAATTTGGGAAAAATTTTGTACTCCGTAAATGCAAATTGCTATCAAGGGTCAAGATTGTCTTTTCAAGCATCTTATAATAATTGAGTTTATAATATATAATAAAAATAATAAATGTCTTGTTCAACTTTTAACTTGTGTTCTTAGTCAAGATAAGATATGTTTTTTAATTCAATATAACTCATGCAAAAGTGTAATAATTCGTATATGAGAGATAAATATAATATAATATAAATGTGTTGTACTATAAATTAATTAGAATTAGGGTGTGCAATTCGGTCCGATTTATCTCAATGGAACCGAATTAGTAATATACCGAAAAATTGAACGGTTCGGAATTCTTGTAAATCGAACGGTTCGGTTAAAAACTAAACCAAACCGATTACTGTTTGGTTTTAATAATAATAATAATAATAATAATAATAATAATAATAAAGTAAATCTAAGTCTGTTGATACATGCTCTGTCGTTCAATTCCTATTCTCATTGGTATCTCTCTTAAATTTTTTATTTGATTTTTTTATAGCTTGTTTTCTACTTTGCACTTTTGTCGTTTGGTGCAATTGTTCTTTTACCTCACAATTAGTACTTAGTAGTATTTTTTAACTTCGAATTGCTATTTTGTTAAATAATGTTTAGATTTTGGAAATGAATTATGTGAATATGTATTGTTTGGTAATATGTTTGAAAAAATTAGAAAATGTTGAATTTTGGAATTTTAAACTAATCGAACCGAATTAAATCCGAATCGAAACCGAAACGTTTCAAATTGAATCGAAACTGAACCGAACTCTAATGTTAAACTAAATGGTTTAAATTTTTTTTTTTAAAAACCGAAAAAACCGAACCACCGAAGTCCGAAATGTCCACTCATAATTAGGATCTCACCAAATATTATACAATACAATCTTTAATATAAGGTGGTTAATTATTGTTTAACTGGAGATTCTTGAAATTTAATATGGTGACTTATTAATTAATTGTAATTGAGCTTTATTAATTATTTGATTGTATCATATAATACATTGTATACTCATCGTTTGGAAAAAAAATCTGATGTAATTACTCAATATTGAATGTAAGTCATTCAATTATTGTTGATGTCAAATAGTACAATTCCTTTTCATGGTCCATGCAAAAATATATGCCATGTTTGGTGACTTAGTTAGCTAATCAGTTAATTTTAGCTTATTTGATTACTAGGATCGATTTTTTTTATTTGTGTGAGTCTGTGTTGATAAATAAGTGAGGCCCTAGCTATCAAAATAAATAAACTGTGAATTGAAGAAAAGCGATTCGCTTGAATATTACGGAGTAGATTCTTTTTTTTTTTTTTTTTTAATAATACGTAGTAGAATTTAGATAAGTCATGAAAACCTAATTTTGAGCCAATATAATCACAAATACATATACTAATTATTGGGCCAGGGCTAGATTAAGGACCCCAAAATTTTGAGACCCTGTGTTGTTGCACATCTTGCACGCCCTAAAATCCGGCTCTGTTGATCACTATTAGCTGTTTGACTTGATAATATGAGTGTTTAATTAGTTAGACTTTTGTAACAGCTTATTGCTTCCAAATGTTAAAATTCAAAAAACTGTTCAAAGCAATTTTTTCGATCATTCTTTTTAGAAAGTCATTTTACATATAATCAGCTATCAACTAACATCTAATTTACCTAACATTTTTCTACCATCAGCTAATGTTATCAACTAGTTAATCACACTAACCTAATTAGCTAACCAACCACTCCCATAGGATTGAGGAATAGATCTCTGAAAATTAACCAACCAACAAGAGAGAGAGGAAGTCCTTATAGTACAAACTACTGAAGACTCTCCTATACTGTAGGCTAAACTATTAGACTAAGCTACATCCACTAATAACATAACATATGATAAATAATAAAAGTGTTACAAACATAACATAACTCACACACCCCCTCAAGCACAAGGTTGAAGCTCTACAACATTGAGCTTGCGTCGCAGAGCGTGGAAGCGTGGAGCTGGAAGAGGTTTGGTGAAGATATCAGCAATCTGTTCTTGAGAAGAGACGAAGCTAACTGTGAAGTCTCCTGTGGCAACCTTATCCCGTACGAAATGGTAGTCGATTTCCACATGTTTAGTCCTGGCGTGGAAGACAGGATTGGCGGCTAGGTAGGTGGCACCAAGGTTGTCGCACCACAAGTGAGCCGGCTTACTGCAGGATAGACCAAGCTCGCGCAAGAGAGAAATAATCCAGGTGACTTCTGCGGAGACGTCAGCTAACCCTTTGTACTCAGCTTCTGTAGAGGAGCGAGCAACAGTGCGCTGCTTGCGGGAAAGCCAAGAGATTAGATTGGCCCCATGATAGACGGCGTAACCACTAGTCGACTTTCGGTCCATCGGACATCCAGCCCAATCTGAGTCTGAGTAAGCATGTAACTCTGATGACGGAGATGAAGATAAACGGAGGCCAAACAGCTGAGTACCTTTCACATAACGTAGAACCCGTTTAAGGAGACACCAGTGCTCGGAAGTCGGAGAGTGCATAAACTGACAGAGCCTATTAACCGCATAGGATAGGTCTGGTCTAGTAATAGTCAGATACTGGAGAGCGCCAACAACGCGTCGATAATGAGTAGGATTGTCAAAAGCTTCATCTGTAGGTGTGACAAGCTGTGTGGTGGCGGCTGGAGTAGCTAGTGCTTTGCACTCCAGCATCCCAGCTCAGGAGAGAATATCCTTCATATATCTGCGTTGGGACAGTATGAGCCCTTGTGAGTCAGCTATTGTTTCAATACCCAGGAAGAAATTAGGAGATCCTAAGTCTCGGATTTTGAAAGTGGTGGAGAGCTGAGCTAGTAAGTTGTTAATCAAGAGATCATCATTGCCCAATATGATTATGTCGTCGACATAAACCAGTAAGTAAACCTTGGAGGAGCCGGCTGTATGATAGAACAGAGAGACATCGGTTTTGGAAGCCACAAAACCTGCAGAGCATAAGAAATCATGTAGCCGCTTGAACCATGCCCGTGGTGCCTGTTTAAGGCCATAAAGAGATCGTTGTAAGTGACAGACATGAGTGGGGTGAACTGGATCCTCGTAGCCCGGCGGTTGTTTCATATACACTGTTTCAGTCAAATGCCCATTTAGGAAGGCATTATGGACATCTAGTTGGCGTAGAGTCCAGTTGTTTGAAACCGCAAGTGAAAATAGCAGACGAACCGTAGTCGGTTTAACTACCGGGCTAAAGGTGTCAAAGAAGTCCTCGCCTGCTACTTGATTGAAGCCTTTGGCAACTAGACGAACTTTATGTCTTTCGATGGAACCATCAGCCTTACGTTTAGTGCGGAAGACCCACTTGCAGCCAATCACATTCATACTCGGGTCCGGGGGTACAAGTCTCCAGGTATCATTGTGTAATAAAGCATTGAATTCCTGGTCCATGACATCACGCCAATGAGCGTGTCCAACAGCCTGTGAATAACACGAGGGTTCAACTGTGGAGTTTAACGCATAGAATTGCTCCCCTGTACCACGAGTCTTTCGACGTGTGCGCATAGCATGCCCATCAGACTGAGTAGTCTGTGCCCGAGTCGAAGTATGTTGAGACTCGGTAGAGGCAGGTTGAGACTCGGTAGAAGTAGGTTCCTGAATAGGCAAGTGTGATGGTTCCTGAGCCATCGGTATATCAGCTGGTACTATGTTTGTACTCATGGGTAAAGCAGCTGGAAAAGAACCCCAAGGTACAACATTGTTTCCCGAAGATGAATTCACCTGTAAAGAGGACTCAAAGGGAAAAACAGATTCGTTAAATCGAATATGACGGCAGATATAAACATCCCCAGAGTTTAGGTCCATGCAGCGATAACCCCTAAATGAAACCGGGTAACCTAAGAAGACACACGGAGTTGTGCGGTATTCGATTTTATGGTGATTATAGGGCCGGAGATATGGAAAACATTGACACCCGAAGACACGGAAAAAGGTGTAGGTGGGGTTAGTCTGAAAAAGACGGTAATGTGGGCTTTCAAAGTTAATAGCGGATGAAGGGAGGCAATTGATTAAGTGGGTTGCTGCTTCAAACGCATAGTCCCAATATAATTGTGGTGTGGAACTGTTTGCTAACAAAGCTAGTCCTGTTTCAACGATGTGTCTGTGACGCCGCTCGACACGACCATTTTGTTCGTGAGTATAGGCGCATGATGTTCTGTGAATTATGCCAAGTTGTTCAAAGGTTTTATGAAGGCGGAGGTATTCACCCCCTAAGTCAGACTGTATGGATTTGATAGAACGGGAAAACCGCCGTTCCACCATAATCCGAAAAGAATCGAAAGTTTTATAAATGTCTGATTTTAGCCGTAAGGGGTAAAACCAGCAATACCGTGAGAAATCATCAACAAAAAGTACAAAATATCTAGAACCGGTAGAAGAGATGACCGGTGATGGACCCCAAATGTCCGTGAAAACTAAGTCTAAGGCATTTTGACTATTATTGCTGACTCTATCTAAAGAAAACCGAGCCGATTTTCCAAGTTGGCACGGAGTACACAGAATGTTACGATTTAAGTTATTGACACTAACAGGACAATGTTTTAAAACATGACTCAAGACTTGATTGTTGGGATGACCGAGCCGTTGATGCCAAATGCTTGAAGAGGCTCGAGCCGAAATGAACGCAAAATGAGACCGGGGCACTGAAAGCTTGTACAGACCACCAACCGTCGACCCTCTAAGAAGAATTTCCCGAGTGTTGCAATCCTTCACAAGAAAACAATTGTTATGGAACTCGAAATAAACATTGTTTTCGTTTGTAAATTTAAATACAGAAAGCAACGGTAAAGACAATTTGGGAACGTATAGGATTTTTGACATGGTTAAACTTTGTGACTGGGATGGAATAACTGCATGGCCGATTCGGGAGACTGTCAAACCTGCGCCATTGCCGACCTTTAACACGTCACCACCATTATAAACTTCTGAACTATTCATCATGGCAGCGTTCGGTGTAGCATGAGATGAGGCTCCTGTGTCAGGATACCAAGCATCGGAGATGGATGCATCATTCGCACCATCAACAGCGGCGTTCGCTTGCGGGGATGGCCGATCATATCGCTTAAAACAATTGATGGCCGAGTGACCATGTGATCTACAAATTTGGCATCTCGGTGAATTGCCGCCTCGCCCTCTGCCGTTCTGTCCTCTGCCTTTCCAGTTACGTCCACCGCCGCCACGGCCGTTGCCAGAGTACCTGCCTCCAGAATCCGACGACGCACGACCACGCCCAGCGTAGAGTGCGACCGATCCATGCGGCTGAACAGAGGCATCCGAAGACTGGAATTCATCAGCGTTGATGAATTCCTGATTTTGTAGGTGATCCGCAAGTTGCGCCAACGTGACGGTCGCGGTGGAGACTGTTAATGCGCTTGCCATTGAGCGGTATTCTGGACGGAGGCCACGGAGTGCATATAAGAGCTGTTCGTCGGCGGACAGAGGACGGCCGGCGAGTGATAGGGCCTCGACAATCATTTGCGCACGGCCGAGAAACTCAGCCGGAGAAAGAGAGCCTTGGCGCAAATTCTGGAACTGGCCAAGCAAGCTAAGGCATCGGGAGCGCGACGACGATGCGAGAGCGGCGGAGATGGCATCCCAGACCTCCCGGGCGGTATCCCTGCCGACGGCGAGGTACATGACCTCGTCGGTGAGCGACGAGATCAGTAGTGATAAGACCGACTGGTCTTGTTGCACCCAAATCGGGTAAGCCGGATTGGGCGGAGGAGGCGACGGAGGTTGCGTCGTTGGTGCGGGTAGAGTGGCCGGCGGGCAAGGAATGGATCCGTCAAGGAAGCCCAGGAGACCCTGTCCGCGGAGAAAGGGCACCAGCTGGGTTCGCCAATTCAGGTAATTTCTGGTGGTTAACTTGACCGACACATAGTGATGTGCGGCGGCGAGGGAAGGTGGCGGCACCGGCGGTTGTTCGGCAGCAACGGTAATGGCGCCGTCGGTGGGAGCTGCGGCCATGTCGCGCGATCGGAAATCCGAGGGATGAGGAGTGCGATTGGAAAGTCGAGGGGAGGGAGTAAAGGTTGATCGGAAGATCGGAAAGCCGAGGGATGGTGGTGACGGCGATCGGAAAGCCGATCAAATAAGATGGTCGAATTTAGTGGATGAGAAGTCGGGTACCTATCGCAACTGATACCAGATTGAGGAATAGATCTCTGAAAATTAACCAACCAACAAGAGAGAGAGGAAGTCCTTATAGTACAAACTACTGAAGACTCTCCTATACTGTAGGCTAAACTATTAGACTAAGCTACAGCCACTAATAACATAACATATGATAAATAATAAAAGTGTTACAAACATAACATAACTCACACATAGTATTCCCCAACTCAAAATCCAGGGGACTAGCTGCAGGAGACATGTTGCCATATTTGCACTGTGATAGGCTAGAAAAGGCAAAACTATGAGCCTATGATATGATGGACCACCATTAGAAGAGAGAGTGTCTGTTAAGTTCAAAATCAAATGGATTGTGTGGGTGAGATTCCCTTATATTTTGATTGGTGAGTGGAAACCTCAATCTCTGTCCAACCATGCATGTTATTTTGCAATTGGCCAATTTGATGATCAGTATAATTGAGGGCCATCATGTCCATTCATTCCACAAATCAAATTGTTTAAGCATGTGATATGATGAGTAGTTTTAATCTTTGTATGCATCGATCAACGCCTTTAAAAGATTAATTATCTTGAAATATAATTAGACCAGACAAGCTGTTTTTCAATCAATGAGATCAGATGTAATCAACGTAACCCTCACTAAAGTGCAGGTATTGAATGAGACTTAGCTTGATCCAGAGTTAGTCTCATGTGAATATAATTAGTACAATATATTACATATATAATTATTTCATTCCTTTGCATATATATATATGACCTATCAACTGTCTTTCAATGAGTTTGAATAAAAACTCGACTGAAGTGTTACCATTGAATGCTACTATTTCTAAAAATATGCATAACATACTGAAAATATAATATCTACAATTAAAAACTCATATATATATATATATATATATATATAGTGTGTGTGTGTGTGTGCGCGTGTGTGTATTGTATTGTAGTGTATTCAGTTATTCACGGGAATATAAAAACAAACTAAACAAGATTACATATATAAACCTAGGTTGAGTCCGTCCAACCACATCAGCGAAGAGCAACCGCTTACTTCATTCAGTGGAAAAAAAATGGTAAAATTAAAGATGTCATTCAATTTGCACATATTTTTGTTTTGTTTTGTTTATTTTTTTCCTTTTCGGATTAGTATTAAAAAAATAATTATAAAGTTTTCAAAGTTGGCCTACCTTGAGTCACTTTTGTTTTGTTTAGTCTAAATGCTCATTCTCACACTTAATGTATTAAAAGTAATTTTGTGTGTGTGTGTGTTGTGAATTTAGAACGAAAGATACTAAGTTAAGCCATGAATGTAAATCATCAACGATCTTGATCTACACCAGATCCTTGCAATCCCTGCACTTCTAATTTATGCCTTACAACTACACAAGTGGATCTTGGAGGATTCCAATATAGATTCTTGAGGTTGTAAGTTTCAAAGTTTCACAATCATCGCTTGCAACTATACTTTAATACATTCCATATATACCTATGAAGCCTCCATCGCAGGTCCCATTTGCTAATCTCCAAAGTGTGGTAGGTCATATGTGCAAGGAAATGACACAATGATTCTGCATATTGTATTGGTATTTGTCTGTAAGATGAGATTAAGTCTCACTCAGGTCTCATTGAAAGACAATTGGTTGGTCATATGTACAAGGAAATGAAATAACTATGTAGTATATTGTACTAGTATTCACATCCGTGAGGTGAGACTAAGTCTCAGTTAGGTCCATTCAATGTGAGCACTCTAGCCGATGGCTGATCATCTCATTGATTGAAAAATAGCTTGTCAAATATATAGATTAAAACTATATATTCATCCCATGCTTAGAGCATCCATAATAGTGGAGTTTTTTTTTTTTTTTTTTTTTTTTTTTTATGAGTTTTTGTAAGTGTGATTAGGAAAGAAAAAATGGGAGGGGATGAAAAAAAAACAAATCTCATTTAAAAAAATAAAAAAAAATAATTGTCACAATGCAAGCGCCTGCGCGTGTGCACTTGTTGCAGCTACTCGGGCGTGGGCCGACTGAGCTTTGGAGTTCGTGGGTCTTATTACTTACTGTTCCAAAAACTCTTCTTTATAGACAAACCCTCATATTCTCTCTATTGGTTTCTCCTTAATTAATTTCAGTTACTATTTCAAAAGCTTCTAAAAGGTCACTGTTAGGGATGCTCTAAATCCATTTGAATTGTGGTTTGTGGAATGAATGGACATGATGGCCCTCAATTATACATCAACAACTTCATTTGCCAATCGCAAAATGACATGCATGGTTGGCCTGAGGTTTGAGGTTTCCACTCACCAATCAAAATATAAGGGAATCTCACCAACACAATTCGTTTGATTTTGAACTTAACATACACTCTCTTCTAATAGTGGTCCATCATATCACAGGCTCATAGTTTTTCCAAATTGACAAGATTTTTAGGCAAATTATATGAATTGACAAGATTTTTAGGCAAATTATATGATGGACCAGGGTTCACACTGCAATGTGGACTCTGGTCCAATATATAGAATTTGACTTTATAATGTATATAATTCATGCTTATAATATATATAATTCATGTTCATAAAACACAATAATAAATATGATTCTGTGCATTATGAACATGAATTATGTGCATTACGTTAATGTTTATGTGTTATCAGTTATATAATACACATAATTCATATTCATAATATACAAAATTTATATTTATAATGAATAGAATTTATGTTCATTATATTGTGTTTATGTGTATATGTATTGTGAACATGATTTATGTGCATTATGAACCTGAATTCTGTGTATATTAAACCAGGATCCACATTGCATCGTAGACCTTGATCCATAATATAGCGATTGAATATTTATGGGGCACACGAAAATACCCAAGAAAGGAGAAAAGGACACTGAAAACCCACCAAAAATTCATCTTTAGGGCCTACAAAGCGTGAACTTAGAAATTGATGTTAAAATTCACAAAGAGCTGACACGGGCTCCGTTGCCCACATGTCTTACTACGTTACTGGCCGTTAGAACCGAGCAATCACTATTGTATGAATCACCACGTCCTAAAACACATAAAATATATTATTTTAATTCATAAAATATATTATTTTAATACATAAACTACATTATTTTACTTATAAAATACATTATTTTATTTGAAAAATTTTATTATTCAAACATATAAAGTACATTATTCTAACTTATAAAATATATTATCTTACTCCATAAATTTCATTATTCCAAACACATATAAAGTACATTATTCTAATACATAAAAGTACATTATTCTAACTCATGAAATACATTATCTTACCCCAAAATGTTCATTATTCTAACATGAGTACAGAACAATATAATGAATTTTTTTTAACATTAAAATGACATTGTTTTGGACCGTGGTCCACACAGCTCTGTGGACCGTTAATTTCCCAATCATTATTGCGTGTATCGTGGCCCATACAATTGTGTGAATCATTGTCTAAAATACATAAAGTACATTATTCTAATTAATAAAATACATTATCTTACCCAAATATTTCATTATTTTAACACATAAAATAAAATACATTGTATATACATATGCCAACCAAAGACACCCTAAATTAATGTTCACAAGATACACGCATATGTTCTCGCATGTCACCATCATATTGCAAAAGAAAAGTGGTAAATACAATGTAGAGACTAAACTCTAATTATTGTAGCTAATAGCCTTATAGGTTCTATGATATCTGAATCCATTCTTCTGAATTGATGGTCAACACCCTTCTTTCCTACCTTTATGAATGGCATTGGATTGCCCCAAATCTCACTCTCATTTCAAATAGAGATGCGAAGGCAGGCGTGGGGTAAGAAAAACATGGAGGGGAGTTGCCTTTTTGTTGGTCATCCCCACCATCTCTTTCATGTCAATAGGCTCATCAGAAATTCTCTTTAAATCAAAGTCATGAATAAGACACGCCAATACCAACTCCATAACTTGTAGGGCTAAAGAAATTGCAGGGCACACTCTCCTTCCACTCCCGAATGGAATTAGTTCAAAATGATTGCCCCTAACATCAATGTCTTTGCATTCATTCAGAAATCTCTCTGGCCTAAACACATCTGGATCTGACCAAAAATCTGGATCTCGATGAATCATAGATACATTCACTAATAGCCGTGTACCCTTTTGAATGTTGTAACCGTTAACCACGCAATCATCTATACATTCATGGGGCAGTAAGAGAGGACCTGGAGTATATAAACGTAAAGTTTCTTTCACCACAGCTTGAAGATAAATCAAGTTGTTTAGATCAAATTGATTCACATGTCTTTCCCTCCCAACATGAACGTCTAGTTCTGCTCGGATCTTCTCTAGCACACTAGAATTGTTTAATATTAAAGAGAGTGCCCATGTTAATGCTATAGTAGTTGTGTCTGTACCAGCGAATAGCATACCCTGCCATAAAGAGCAATGAATAACATAAATAACAACGTAATTTAGATAAATAGTTGGTATACCCACCATGTTTTCTATTGAGTTATCAATATATATATATATATATATATATATATATATATATATATATATATATATAATCTATCATGATATGTTTTAGATTTCAAAAATACAATATTGTAGAATATTTCATATAAACATTATAGAGACAAGAAATTTTCACTAATTTTTTTTACTAGCTGTTGTGGCAAGAAGTATCATTTTATTCATTGGGTTTAGGGTTTAATTTTGCATGTAATCATGATATTCATTTTTGTAACAGTTTATTGTTCAATTTTGTATGTAATCAGTTATCACCTAACAACTAATTTACCAAACATATCTCTACAATAAGCTAATGTTATCACCTAGTGAAAGCTACTTACATGTATATATAAGCTAACAACTATATATTTCCCAAACACCTCATAATGTGGTATGCTGAAAAGTTTTGGTCCCTATAGCATGATTCTTATTAAGCAAATATTCAGAGAATATTTAATTTGGATCTAGCTAGCTAGATGGGTGTCAAAAAAAAAAATAATAATAATGTCCATCGACTAAATTTTTTATAATTATTGATGACAAACTATATACAACAAAAGAGTACGTGACATACATACCATGCAAGTAGATTTCACAATTGTGTCAGCATCAAAATCTTTAGGAATATCATCTTTGTGATCCCCATCATCACCATGAAAACTGTTTATCAATCCATCCATGAAGTCTTCTTCTTCTTTAGATTTGGTATTTCTTTTCCTTTTATGTTCTTGTAGCCAACCTTCCACTATACTGTCCATCTTTTTGGCTGTCTCCTTCAAGGTCTTCTCATGTCCTCCAATGTCCACCCATCTTAGCCATGGCAGATAATCACCCACAACAGGCACCCCCAGTAGATTAAACAATCGACTGGCCGTCCTCACCACTGTCCGGCTCCCTTCTTCCTCGTACTGCTGCCCGAAAAGCGTCTGCATTGTGACGTCCATCAGTAGTTCACCAAACATCTCCTTCATGTCCAGCTTCACAACATTATCTAGATTTAGGGTTGGTCCAAACATTTTACTAGCCCAACTTCGATAGATTTCTTGGGCGAATGATCTTACACCCGAGTCCCAAACCTGCATGAGCGCCTCCCGGCGGCGGTTGGATAGGAGCTGGAGCACCACAACCTTCAATATAAAGGGGACGTAGAATATTATCAAATAATGTACCTTCAGTATAAAAATAATATATTTTTAATATATTAAAAATATATATTATATTTAAGAAATGTACATTATTTGTGTACTGAATGTACACATAATATACATTTAATATATTAAAAATGCATTTTTATTATGATCCACACAATAATTTGCTCACGACCTTGCGGACATGGCGCCAGTAGTCGCCGTAGGGACACAGCCCAAACATGGCGTAGTTGTATCCTATGATCTCCGAGGCTAAGGCCTTGGGCCGGCCTGCGAGGGCTCTGTCGTTGGTTGTAAAGCACTCTTTGGCGATTCGCGAGTCGCTCACAACCAAGACTTGTTGCGTGCCCAGCCTTATTCGGAATATAGGCCCGTATTTGTCAGCCATGTCGGCCAAGATTTTGAAGGTGGGTCGAGGGGCGGCCAGGAGGTGGAGATGGCCAATTATCGGCCACGCGCCGCCGGCTTCAGGCGGTTTTTGGGTCGACCCTTTGTGAAATACGAGGTTGTAGATAAAAGTGATGATAAGCAATAGACAAGTGGTAGCCAAAGTTGCTACAATAATGGCTGGCAAAGTGAAATCCATGGAGGTCACCTGGCCTAGCTAACCTAGCTTAGATTCCACCAGATACATACAAGGAAATTACAAATCAATTTGGGTTTAAAAGTATAATTGCAATGGGATCAGGGGGCAAGTGACCATTTTCAATTCACGATAGCTCAGCTCTTTCTAGAAGCTTATGTGAAATAATTATAGAATAATCAACACTTGAAGAAGACACATCTTAGCTTTTCCACTGTTTTGTCATTTCATCACCAACAATATAATTTAATTATTAACAATTAATATTTAAAAGAAATTCAACTACTTCCCTAATAAAAATATATATAAATCACTAATAATTCAACTAATTAATAATCTATTATAAAGATAATAGAAACGCATCTTTTCAAGTATTTCAACACTTCATCATCAACAATTTAATTAATTATTAACAATTAATAATTAAAAGAAATCCAACCACTTCACTAATATATATATATATCACTAAAAATTCAACTAAATAATAAGCATCATTACCTAAAATGTGTGGACTTTGAGGGGACAAGACAAATTTGTGCAGTTGTAAAACCCTAGACTATTTTATATTTTTATGTAAAGTACTTATGGGAATGCCCTTTTTATTTTTGAATTTCCATGAAACGGCAATCCCATTGCCTTTCTTTCACCGTCCTTTACTAATCTTTTCTTTTTCTTTTAAATCAAAAGAAGGCAATGCCATTGTCTTCTTTTCCCTCTCAATTTCTAAAAAAGAAAGCAATGACATTATTGGCCCTGTTCGGTAAATGGCTGTTAGCTGGTTGGGTTAGAAGGTATGATTAGTTGATAACATTAGCTGATTATAAAAAGATATTTGGTAAATTAGCTATTAGCTGATAGTTATTTGGTATAATTTTTTTCTCAAAAAGCTAATTGAAAAGGTTGCTTTGAGTAGCCTTTTGAATTTTAGTATTTTGGAGTTACAAAAAGCTTATTAACCAAACATTTATGTTGATTTTTTTACTAAGTCAAACAACTAATAGTGGTCAAATAAGTCAAAATTGGCTAGGCTAATTATTTACCAAACAGGGCCATTGCCTTCTTTCCCGATTTATTTTTTAAATATTATTAATTATTATATTTATTTATTAAATATTAATTAATATTAATAAAAAAAATTATTTTAAATTAGTTTTTACTATTTTAGTAATGCGGTAAATGCACGACAATAAATAAGAACATATTAACTATAATTTAATAATTATAATCATAATAATAATTTTGTACTAATAATAAAAATGCTCGTAAATTTAATAATAATAACAATAATAATAATATACTAATCATTTCATACTAATAATTAATAATAGTAATAATATAATAATAACAATAATAATAATAATAATAATAATAATAATAATAATTTCATACTAATAATAGTAATAATAACAATAATACTCATAAATATAATAATAACCTATACTATTAAGGTTTGCATAATTTTGTAAAATATGATAATACAATTCCTTTCTCAATGCAATTATAACAAATTCATTCCGTGAATCGCACGGGTAGAAATACTAGTAACTTTATAATAACAAAAAAAAAAAAAGAAGAACATAGAGCTGCACAAGGCAGCGAATAAATTCGTATTTATGAAGAAGAAAATAGGGAACACACTATGCATGTGGAAATTGAAGGAAGCAAATCAGCCCAAGAAAACTGAGTAAAAGAAGGAGATAGATGGGGTAGGTCAACAAGGAATCGAAGACCTCATCAGTTACCGAAAGATTACGTGAAATAAGTGTTTTAATATGATTAGTAATTAACTTTCCTAATAGGAGTAGAAAAAAGTATTTATATTCAAATAGTTGATAGCATTAGATTTTAGTAGAGAACTATATTTATTTCTAATCTATATAATACACGGATGGTGTAAATTATCATGATTTGGTAAGCGCCATCATAGTGCTTGTGTTGAGTGAATAGCAAAAAGGGGATGTAGTGGATATTATCATTGACAAATAGTTTGGTATACAAATACGATATGATACAAGAATACTAAGTCAACTAGGACGATGTTTCAATTGGGTGAGAGAAGGTGAGATTGAAAGGCTCAAATCTCAATCTTTGAACATACATGTGTAACATGTATCCCCTTTGATGCTCTTTAACTTACAATAGGAATATATTTTATGTAAATTTTAAAATTTACTCAAAGTTTATTTCTCCGATCCCACTCAAATTTACGATGTAAACTACTTATAGTAACTTCTACTTAATGAAGATATCTTTGAGGAGCGGATAAACTCCTTGAGGAGCGGATTATATGGTGAACTTGAATCCCAGATTTATCCATGGGGTGTTTTGAGTCATTGTAACATTTTGGGTTACGCTGTTGGGTTTTAGTAAACTCCCAGCACACTATTACATAAAAATATCAATCAAGTCTCGGGTGGTTTAGCTAAATGGTTCAAAGGTTACCTTAAAATTTTTACTCTAGCAGCAGAGTGTACAAGCAAGGGTGCAGACAGAAGAATAATTAAGCGACTCGTGATTTATTAGGATTAAGAAATCTATGTATCAGGAAAAAAACATCAATCTACCCTGAAAAAGATAATTGAGTAGGGCAATTTGTTAACTACCACAAATAATATATTAACTAACATATATGTTTTTTGGATCATATCAGTGCAAGGTACACCATGATCCATGATATTAATAATTGATTAAATGGTGGAGCATAATTCTCGTAAATCTATCACATATTTAATTACCTTATCGATCCGGCCTATTGCACAAGTTTTATTGTTTACCGTTGGTTTCGCTGGTTACTCCTTGTCTATTTGATTATTATCACTAGTTTTAAATTTTTAATGCATGTGGGGAATTGGAGATTTAATAGGACCTCAAACCCAGCGTTAGTGTATATACTTTGGGGTGGGTTTAATTGGGTAGCTTTATTAAACGAAAAACTTATTTTAAGGCTTTAAGCTAATATATATGATGAGTATCAATCTCAATATTGATTATTTAATTTGTTTTATAAATAACTACCATTTTCACCCGTGCGATGAACATAATGAATTTGCTATAATATTTTAAGGATATTTAGACCGATATATAATTATATAAATTATAACATTAAATATTATATAGTGCAATTGAAAAGATGGTTTGGATCGATTATACTTTGTGATGTTATACTTGTTTGATGAATTCGATCAAATAATTGCTGAATTAATAGCTAATGTATAGATGTAAGCATTCGGTGCTGAAACTTTAGGGATTTTATATATCAATGTTTAAGATTTGTATAACTTGGACAAATGTGCTATTTGATCAGAAAACACGATTATGCCAACGATGCGATTCTCTTTCCACCTTAATAAAATACAATGAATTGTTAATTTTTTTTAGTAATGAAAAAGTTGTAAACACACAGTGGGAATAACAAAAGTCAAAATTTATGAACAATACGTTAAGTATAAATTACCGTTTGTAACATCAGCTAATGGTTGGCGTGATGAAGGCGTTGAACTTGACATATTTGGCATATTCAATGAACGTTCATTGGACGGTGTAAACATGTTTTATTCAAACATATATAACATCACATTGATCGTATAGAATTTGTTTTTATTCAAGCATATATAACAACACATTTATCTATAGAACAAATGAAGAAATAGGTAGAGAACTAATAGAGAAAATTCTTACCATATGTGTAGATGTACGCATGTTGTGCTGGAACTTAGAGATTTTATATATCATTGTTTAAGATTTTTATAAATTGGGCAAATATGCTCGTTATCTAGTAACTCAGTTATAAGAATCAATTGCTATTCTAATTCATATGTATGGAAGATATATTTTTGTGTAGATATATAGCAATTTTCCATCTTGGAAAAAAATATAATATTACCGGTTGTATTTACACATTATTGAAAACCTTTTTGTAGACAACATTGGTAGTAGCAACACAATCTTGTCCATCCTCGTCTAGAACTAATTAACACTTTCAGGCTATCAAGATGGGTGACTCGGGACAAAGCCATGTACAATTGACCGTGATTAAAAACTGATTTAATTTTTTCAGCAATAACCCAACGTGAGTTAGTATTCGGCCCTGGCTTTTGTTGATAGTCATGGCATATGCAAGCATCAATAGGAATTATTTATGTTGGAACTAGAAGGGCAATCTCGTATCAGAAAGAGTGAGAGACATTCGAGAGATAAGAACTTTGGTTCCTTCATGTGTCCCATTAAATATTCTTGCTTCAATAATGTGATCTGCTAATCTTGTGATGATGAGTCGCGTACCGTTATAAAGACCAAGAGAATGGTCTATCTTCCGCAATAACAT
This sequence comes from Ipomoea triloba, assembly GCF_003576645.1. NCBI lineage: Eukaryota > Viridiplantae > Streptophyta > Magnoliopsida > Solanales > Convolvulaceae > Ipomoea > Ipomoea triloba. Next base: position 2,337,947 of record NC_044928.1, read on the forward strand.
AACAGGTGCACCGACCTTTAATTAATGTCAAATTGTTAATGAATGATTAAGAAAATCATACAACCTCAAACTATTTAAAAATTTAAGAGTGTGTACTTCTAATAGATTTTCACCGTATGGTTCTGCCATACACAAAGAGTTACAACTTAAATATGTTCGTCCTTTTGCAATATTCATGTCGCACATGTACTGATTAATTTGATCAACGACATCTAAAGTCAGCGAGCGGATCACTAGCTTTCCAGCTGCGAGTCATCAAGCGTGTCATATCTTGATGTTGAAATTTTAAAAAATCACTTTTAATGTAACCAAAGCATTGAGTCATAACAATATTGACATTGAAATTTTAATTTTATAATCCACATGTATATATTCTGTGATTTTTTTCCATAAAATTAGTTTTGATAGTCAAACTATAAAACATATTGATTTTACCAATCACTAAATTTCAAAATGTTTCAGATTCCCAGGTATATATAAGTAAAACTCACATCTAAAATCTATTTTTTTTGTTAATATTTCATACATATAAAGCAAGTCTCTGACTATTGTGAGAAGTTAGTAACATTAAGTCTAACATACAATATAAAGCATTGTGTGATAGTGGGTAGTAACTTTGAGGTAATAAGACCATTCAAGCATATAAGCATGTTTCGAGTTTGTTTTTATGTTCTCAAAATTCAAATCATCATACTGGCATCAGGCAATAAACAAAAATATATCAGAATGTATGAATCATATATCTAAATAGTTAATTCAAACTTCACTCCAGGTTACCAAATGGAGTGTATGGCTTTTTGGAATGATGCACATCAAAACTGTTGAAATGCGATGTCCATAACCGTTGATTGGCAGACTACTCATGCTTCATATTTCATCAAAATATCCGTTTCTTATGATATTATGATTTATAACATATAAGAACCGACAAATAAACTATAGTATGAGTCTTCCTTGCATGCAACAAATATCACAAAAATTCAGTGTTCTAAAATAAGTGTATAAATGCAATATGTACATAGTTTGCATTGCATTATATATCATTAATTTAATTACTTGAGGGTTAGTTATTGCAAAATCTTGAGGTACACTTATATTTTGATATTCAGTAAGTATAACTATATTAGAGAAAAATTCACCTGGCAGTAATGGGATAATCAGTTGAGTGATTGTTGGTTGACCGTAGAACGTTGATATTCTCTAGACAAATAACTGTTGGAAAAAATAGCATAAAATGACATTTTAGTGGCTATATTGTGGTACAAATATATGTGGTGTCCACTTTCAATTTGGGTCGGGCCAAAGTGGATTCAGATTTTTCGTAGTTAGACGAAAAGATTGATATATTGTACATTCAAAACAGATAATGGGTGAATGAGAAATTGGTTCTCAAAGTTGACCCATTTGAGTTAGAAAAATGGAGAGGAAAAAAAGCTTTCAAGTAGCTTTTGTTCCACATTGGTTTGGAAAGTGGGTTTGCACCACTACTTATACAAGAGTCTTTCTAAGGCTTATTGAATTGCATAGCATAGAGACTCTCTCTCACGCGCAAGGGGGTGCAAATCAAATCTCAAAATGAATTTGAAAAGGCTTGACTCGTGTGCGCCGACACGTGACTGGCCTTGCGGGTTAAGTTATACCAAATTTTCGTAACATCAACCATTGGACGGGGATTTTTGTTTTTATTTTTTGTACAGTTGTAGTAGGAATTGTATTATCATATTTTACAACATTATGCAAACCTTAATAGTATAGGAGTGTTGGGCGGAAAGTTAAAATTGAGAATTTGTTTTTATTAATAGTATAGATTGCATGCATTGCAGGGAAATATATGTACTACGATTAGTAATTTTAATCTAGAATTGTATTACGAATAGGAACGTAGGGAAAAAATATATTTTATTAGAAATTGTATTATCATATTTTATAACATTACGAACCTCTTAATAGTATAGGAGTATTTTTGGTGGGAAGTTAAAATTGATGATTTTGTTTCTATTAATAGTATAGATAGATAGTATAAATTGCATTGTAGGAAAATATATGTATTGTATTATTACGATTAGTAATTTTAATCTAGAATTGTATTACGAATAGGAACATTGAGAAGAATATATTTTATTAGAAATTGTATTACCATATTTTAATGTACAATTGTATTACGAATAGGAATTGTATTACCATATTTTTCAATATTACGCAAATCTTAATAGTATAGGAGTGTTTTGGACGGGAAGTTAAAATTGAGGATTTTGTTTTTATTAATATAGTATAGAGTATAGATTTGAATTTGAGTTACAATTAGTAAGTTGAATTTGCAGGAAGTATATGTACTGTATTATTACGATTAGTAATTTTAATCTAGAATTGTATTACAAATATGAAAGTATGGAAGAATATATTGTATTATGACTAATCTTAATCTAGAATTGTATTACGAATAGGAACGTAGAGAAGAATATATTGCATTAGGAATTGTATTACCATATTTTAGGCAAAATCTCCCCACAGTATTATTACGTATTGTACTAATTTTAATATACAATTGTAGTACGAGTGGGCGGGAAGTAAAAATGGAGGATTTTGTTTTTATTAATAGTATATAAATATATAGATTTGATGTATGTAATTTTTTGAGTTAAAAAGAATAAAAACTTTTATGACTTAAAAGAAATATTAGTTTAATGATTTTTAAAATTTAATGATGTGCTATAAAATAAGTACTAAACTTTTTATATTCATATTTTTTTACATATAAATTAAGAAAAGTAATACTCTTTTATACAAAAATCACTACATAATACTTATTATGACCTGACATTGATTTTTTTTTTTAATTTCTTGGACAATTCATGAATGGTCAACTCTACAATGCGTTAATAAAGAATATAGATAGGGAAGAAACAGGCCGGTCCAAATATTTTATATGCTCGTGATGAAATTTTTTTTAAAAAAACCATATATCTAGTAATCCTTTTTAAATTCCTTGTTATTTTCTTTTCATATTAGTTAATTAACTAAAATTTTATTAAATTAATTAACTAATTTTAATGTAACACTTTAATTTTAAATTTTTTTCAGTTTCAAAAACATAAGATTAAAGTCTAGGGGTGACATTGGTCTCTCAACCTCGGATATGTCATTCTAACTAGGCGCACCATCCCTATAGTAATTGTAATGAGGTCAGCATATATTGAATCCCCAAAATTCTCAAAGCACTACCATCTACTGATTCAAAAGATGCAGAACCACTTCTGATTGATGTCAAAATGATTCCCCTTATTTTTACGTGCTTTTCTCTCTTTTTTTTTTCCCATAAACTTATATTGTTTTTACTTGTTTTTTTTCTTTAACACACTATATTATTTTTACTTGTTTTCAAATCCAACTAATTAACTATGAATACCATCGAATTTAACTATATGGGGGCAATTGTCTTATTTGAGCTGGAATTGATTGGCTTAATTGTTATTTGACTTCTATTAATTTGTGTAATTGGCGGTGGGTCTTGTTAATTTGGGTAATTGGCAATGGGTCTTGTTAATTTTTAATGTTGGATTTGTGTTGAGATTATTATGTGTATCTCATGGCAGCACAGTTTTAGATTGAATTTTCAGTTATGATTTTCAGAAATTCTAAAAAGTATTCTTCTATTTTTATATTGTTATTAAACATATTGATACGCTGTACTACTAAACTGATTTGTTATATCAAAGTAGATCAGGGCAGTTATTTACTTCAAAAAAAAAAGGTAGCATTATATATAGCAAGTTAAAAAATTATATTAGATAGCTGTTTGCTATGTTTACCTCATAGGCTTTGTAGCACTCTGGTTTGTGGAAAGATTATATACCTGCCACATTGAGTTATTAGCAGGGAAAATTTATGATAATTCACGGGAATTTCTTAAGAATTCACACGACAAAATTTGTCCTATCAGAGGATTATCTATAACTATTTATTTATAACTATTTGTTTTAATATGTTTAGGAAATTTATGATCCTAGTGAAGAAACTAAATTGAGAGTACATCCTGTATTGATTACGGGATATGCCATTATAGGTGGTATTTCGTGTTATGAAGTCAAGAACAACTGAAGTATTTGCTGGGCAGTTCAACGATATATAGCATGATTGCCATGTATGCCATGCCTAAAGTAGTAGTTTTCAAATCAGCACATATTGAACACACGAAAACTCCTTATAAAGGTTTAGCTAGGGCAAATACCAAAACTGATCTACACATTTTATAGGCCCGTTGCAAAATTTTTAAAAGAAAAATAAAAAAAGAGAAAATCAATTTATTAAAAAGTCTCAAACCATATATATCATCCACTTTCAAAAATTCTAAAAATTATTCATCTATTTTTAAAATCTTTCCTAGACATATTAATACACCATACTATTAAACTAATTTTTTATTGATAACTCTACAATCAGAGCATATCAGAGCTAGAAAATACTCTATCTAAGACTACAATATCCCTTCTACATTCCATTATGATTTGGAGAGATTTGTGATAATTTGAGTCTTCCTAGAAAATATGCATCAACGCTAGAAATAGTTTGCCATTTGTAAAGTAATCATTATGCTAACATTAAGAGATCTTTACTTAAAGACATGTTTTTAAGGATTTTTTAAAGCATTTTAGGGATCATACATTATACTCATTTATACAAATAAGTATTCTTGCTAATGAGACCGAAATACACAAATAGGGTAAGCACCTAAAATTTTATTAAATTAATTGCCCAATAGTAAAGGTGACATATGCCTCTCAACCTCTAGCGGACCTTTAAGCCTAATGTAAACTTTATTTATATGTGTATGTATTTATTTATTTATTTATTAAATTAAATATAATGTTTCCCTTAATGTATTTATGAAATTTTTTATGCTGAAGAAATTTTTTTGGTATACAATGCATATTCCATCCTGATTATAGGATATACGACATACCCTGCTACGAAATAAAAAACAGCTAATAAAGAACAGCTAAGAAGTTACACTGTTCAACAAAATGATATGCTATTCTAGGCTTACATCCCTAGATTAATTGTAATGAGGTTAACATATATTGAATCACAAGAATTCCCAAGGCACTAACATCAATTTTAAATTGAATTTTATGGTTGAATTTCATAAATTCTAAAAAGTATTCTTCTACTTGTATATTGTTATTATATTTATTGACACGCCGTACTAATAAACTGATTTGTTCTTAATGATTAAAATCTTATATTAGATCAGAGCTAGGATCAGAGCAGTTAGTTAATATTGGATTATCCCTATCGCGATCACAAGGCGGCAAAGTCTTGATCCACCGGAAAGGTAAGCATGTAAAAAATTAATTAATTAATTACTTATGTTTAGAAAATTTATGCTCCGGAACTAAATTGAAAGTACATTCAATATTGTTTACGGTATATGCCACCATAGGTGGTATTCCGTGTTATGAAGTCAATAATGGCAGGATATAGCATGATAGCCAAACATCTCATACCTAAGAAAATTTTTGCATGGGTTTTGGTTGTGTCCTTAGGAATGATCTAGGCCAGTTTATTGTAGCAAAAGGAGCTTATTGGAGGTGACCTTTTACTTCAAGAGATGCCGAAGCAGTGGCTATATGGGAGACCTGAGCTGGTTAAAACTACACAACTTTGATAATATTCATGTCGAAACTGACTCATTATAAATTGTGTAGGGTCTCAACTCAACCAAGGGGGAATCTTCATTCCATCTGCTTCTTAGGGATATTAAAAACTTATGAGTAGCTTTGCTAAAATGTTTTTATCTTTCACTAAGCGATCTGCGAATCAAACCGTCCATCTGTTGGCAAGGCAGCTCGGAGTAGTTTTTCACAAACTCCCTCTATCCTTTGTAATGTGTTACTCTATGATTTGATTAATTGAAATCATTTTACTTTAAAAAAAATGACTCCATTATTCTAGTTAGATAACACGCACTACGCCTAGAGCACCTATAATAGTGTTTTTTAACTTTTGAGTAGTTTATTGCATTTTGTTTTTAATTTATTCTTAATAGTTGATAGGATGGTTATTGAGTTTATTACCGAAATGGCCTCTCGACTATTGCGAAATTACCAATTTGGTCTTCGATAATTTTTCGTGTCCAATTAAGTCCCTCGACTTTGAAAATTTTAACCAATTTGGTCCTCCGTTTATTTTACCGTTAAACATCTGTTAAATCGGGATCAAATTGGTAATTTTGCTACAGTCAATGGACTATTTCAGTGAAAAATTAATTACCAATTTTGGTCCCTTAACTATAGCAAAATTACTAATTTGGTCATGATTTAACGGATGTTTAACGGAAAAATAAACGGATGACCAAATTGGTTAAAATTTTTAAAGTCAAGGGACTTAATTGGTCACAAAGAATTGTTGAGGACCAAATTGGTAATTTCACAATAGTCGATGGACCATTTTGATAATAAACTCATGGTTATTGTAGTGTTTATATTTATGTTTGAATTTTCAGTATCATTAGAACTTAGAGGTCAAAGATTTGACCCAATAATCACATATTTGACCCATTAACCAAAGATCTTACCCGTGGCTCGTGAGACGATCTCAGACAAGTATTACCTATTTACTTTTGGCTGAGTATAATTATTGTGTATGTGTCATGAATTGATTGACTCATTAACTTTTAATTTGAATTTATATTTTTAATATTAAAATATTATTAACTACAAAGTATTTTTATAATTATAATATTATTAATTATAAAATTATAAATAATAATTAAGTTAATAATAATAATAACTTGTAAAAGTAATTTAAGAGTTAAGTAAATAGTACAATATAATATATGTATGCTCTTATAAGTTATACGTCATTTTAGCTAAAAATAAATTAATTTATCAAAGACATTTTTTTTTATAACTACTTAACTAATATTTTCACTCGTGCGATGCACGGAATGAATTTGTTATAATATTTTAAAAATATTTAGATTGATATATAATTATATAAATTATAATAGCTGTGAGCTTCCCGTCTCCCGGTCTTTGTCTTTACCCTCAAGTCAGTTGTCCAGTCGACGGCAGCCAGCTATGTCTTTGGCTATGTTTGGCAAACCTAGCTGAAAAGGTAGCTGAAAGCTGAAAAGTAGCTGAAAACTGAAAAGCTATAAGCTCGAAGCTGAAATCTGAAGAGCTGTTAAGCTAGCTATTATGCTTAAAAGTGTTTGGTAAAATTTGTTTTTTGATAAGCTGATAAATGTAAAAAGACTAAAAATGACATTTTCATACAATTTAAATAGTTTTAAATTTAAATAGGTTTGTTTATATATTAAAATATAAAATAGTGAAATCAATATATGTCAATAAAATATAAAGTAAGAACATATATTTGAAAACATATAAAGTAAAACAAAATGTTTATAATTCATAAGATTAGTTCATACAAAAATCAATGTTGAAACACAAAGGTCAAATTGAAATTACAACCAAACATATTGAAGAGAAAAAGTCAAAAAAGTTTAGCCAAAAAGGTTTTAATTGGGAAGGGTAAATGATGTCATTTGTTTGAAATAATAAGGTTAAAGATTGAAAAAAAAAAAGTTAAGAAGCTACTAGCTTATTTTGAAACGCTACCTTAAGTAGCGTTCAAAAATAAGCTTTTATTTTAAGCTACTAGCTTATTTTAGGAACATTACCAAACAAAGCTTATAGCTTATTAGTAGCTTAAAATAAGGTATAAGCTCCTAAATAAGCTCTGCCAAACATATCCTTTATCTTTTAATTTTGTTTGTTGTTTTTTTTTTTTTTTTTTTTTTTTGTCTTTCTTCCTCAATTTGAAAATACATGCACGAGCTTTGTAGATAATTGAATTTAGGCTTGCATCTCTCAATTTGAGAAACCCTACTATGATTTCTCAAACTGATTATCCAAAGCTGTATTTCTCAATATGAGAAACCCAAGTCCAGATTTGGTCCAATCACAGGCAGTCGGATATGTTGATACGCTTTAAATTTTCTGTCTTTTCTTCTCAATTTGAGAACACATGCTTGAGCTTATCAAATAATTGAAACCAAGTCTATGTTTTTGAATTTGAGAAATCCTAATTTGGTTTCTCAAACTGAAAAATCCAAAGCTGGATTTCTAAGTATGAGAAACCCAAGTCTGAATTTCTAAATGTAAGAAATTTTAGGCCAGTCGTCTAGTCGTCCAATCTTATTATTATTATTATTATGTATAAGGGCATTTATGTCTTTAAAACCTATTCAATTTCTATTTTTTTAACCAACCAAACATTAGAATACAATTTCTAAAGTCTATTCCTTCAGCGAACCAAACAATATAATACAATTCTTGTTTTATTCCTTACCTATTCCATCTCCTGTGGAATAGTATTCCTATTCCTTCCAAATTCATTCAATGAACCAAACGTGCTGTTAATCTTCATGATTATAGTAAGCGTTAGGTGCTAGTCGGACAGTAGAGTAGCGCCTAGCGCATAAGCGGTACCCAGTGGCGGAGCCAAGAATTTTCTCCAGTGGGGGCGAACCGGCGAAAGATTAAAATTAACGAGATATTTTGAAGAAAAAAAATAAAAAACTTAGATACCGAGTCATAAATATTGTTGACTAGTGATGAAAAATCAAAATACATCAAGATAAAAAATATTTAAAACAAAATATAAATAATTTGATAAAAAAGTAGCATCTGTTCATATCTACTTTCTCAACCAAATGAAACACTACTCGAACCCACCCCACCCTCTCATGTGCGAGTGCAACTAGGTGCCGCTAAACCACAAGGTCTTTGGCCAATTGAAAGCTTTATATATATATATATTAAAAAAAACACAAATAAAAAATACAATTAAAATCTAAACTAGGTACTACTCAAACCCACCCCACCCTCTCATGTGGGAGTGCAACTAGGTGCCGCTAAATCACAAGGTCTTTGGCCAATTGAAAGCTTTATATATATATATATATATATATATATATATATATATATATATATATTAAAAAACCACAAATACAAAATACAATTAAAATCTAAACTATGTGTTTAGTAGCGTGTAGGGTTTGAACACTTCCCATTTCATGAAATATTTTGGCCTTACCATCTCCACCACCTTAACCTTTATTAAATTGTTAGTATAAATAATATATATATACATTATGCGGGGTGGGGGCAGTGGGGGCAGCTGTGGCTCCGCCAATGGCGGTACCTAAGCGGCGACCTATAAAAATAAAAAAATAATGCATGTGTGTGGGTGTATATATATAATAAAATAATTAACAAGGTCGGCTCGCCCGAGTTAACTCGAGTAACTCTATCGAGTTGGGCAAGTTAACTCTGTCGAATTCGACCGAGTCGGCCGCCAACTCGACCCAGTCGGCCGAGTTATGCGCTAGCCGACCAGCCACCTAGGCGAACGCTTAGGGAGCAATTCGCCTCGGTCTAGGCGCGCCTAGAGCCTGAGCAGCCTAGACGGGAAATTTTCGCAACCGTGTTAATCTTTTGAAAAATTCTTCCCTAAACAAAAATGAAATTCTCTCATCCGAGGACTTACACCTCAGCCAACAAGATAATAGAAGGATAAATCATATTAATTCAACAACATCTTAAATAGGAGGACCAGTGTAAGCATCTACAAAGTATCTTTTTTGAACTCTACCAAGAATATAACTTGCCACCCAAACTTCAGGAGTAAAGAAAATAGGATAGAAAATGCAAACACAATATTTAAGAATTGAACTCTCTTCATTGTATGTAGTTATGTACCAAAGTGGCTTGCATATTACAGTGCAAGAAACAAAGCACCAAACAAAATGGGATCTTAAATCCCATTAAAAAAACCACAAGATTCTGAAAGGGTAAAAAACAACCTAGGAAGGTTGTCATGACAACCAGAATGAACTCATTGCCATGGTCAGAACCTGAGTATTTGGTGCCTGTGTTCCTCAAATTGTTCTATGCAAACCACTTCTTATAAGATCCCACATGTACACATACAAAACAAAGCAGACTCTCTCATGAAAAACAAATTTAAATGTAATGCACTGACTGATCCATTATAATGTTTGAAGTAAGATCGAGCAAACCCCGCGATTGAGGTTTCTGGTTTCCACATCCATGGAAACTTGCTGGTTCAATTAAGCTCCTTAGATCTTCATATGACGTGTGAGCGAAAACGCAATGTTGGGGATGGTTCTTTAGTGTCAGGAAACCATGGCTGTGAAAGAGAGCCTCCGGAGGAGACCAAAAAGGGTTACAACAGGCCTTTTCGACGAAGCCTGGTGAAAAAAGTGGAACGCCATCGCCTCCTGGAAAACAACCAAGCCACCAACATATCATGAAACCCAGAATTGATTGGGTAAAAACCGCCCACACGTACACTTTCTAATCCTCGGAGCTGATTCAGTAAGATCACTGCTTCTAAACCAAATGCCATCTCAATGTAATGCGTGCTTAATAGGGTCACGAGTTAGGAGAGTATATCACACCTCCACATGTTCTCCACGAGGAGCTCGATTGCACTGCTACCCAAAGAGCTGCAGCGTTGGAGATTCAAACCGACTAGACTCTTTCCTAATTTTTGAAGAGAAGCAACACTCTTATCCGAGACCATAAAGCAACCCGACAACGAAAGTATCTGCAAATTTATTTGCACGCCATGTGACAAAGCAGAAACCCCGGAATCAGTAATCGAGCACCTGGAAACGTCGAGATCCCTAAGCAGAATACAGTTATCAGCAACTGCCACCAAGCTCGCATCAGTAATCTTCTGGCAGCCGTCGAGATTCAGCAATTCGAGCGTCTGACCATGCAGCCTAACGAGGGCTAACACAACTTCGTCTGTCAAGTTTGGACAGTCACTGAGGTTCACCTTGACGAGCCCTGCCTCACAGCTATTCAATAGCGGAAGAAGACCAGCGTCTGTGATTCCACAAAGACCACCGAGATCCAGATGGTGTAGCTGCGGGCAGAGCTCACCCACCATAGCCAAACTAGTGCTACCGAAACCCGGGCAGTTTCGAATGGACAAGGATCTAAGAGATCCACAAGGAGACAACAATGGAGTTTGAGGAGGCAGATCCTTAACAGACATACACTTGGCCACAGACAGAGTCTTTAGTTTGCTGCAATTAGAAACCGCATTCACAATGCCTGTTTGCGTGATCCGGTTGCATTCCTCCAACTGCAAACTTTCGAGGGATATGGCAGCTTTTGTGAAGGCTGCCAATCCAAAATCAGACACGAAGAAACACTTGCGAATACACATCTGTTTTAGACTTGGACAACCCTTTCCTACAGCTTCGAGACTCACATCGGTTGTTCCCCGACAGGAAGAAATCGTCAAAGAAGCCAGATTGTGCAAACCTTGAGCATTCCCCATGACCCAAAAGCCCTTCTGGCTTACATTATGAAGTGCACTGAGATTAAGACAGGTAATTGCCTTGCCATAATGTCCAATGACAGCAAGCGAGAAATCCGTGACGTTTAAAGCATGAAGTTTCACTTTTGTCAAGACTGTGGAAGCTGATGATAGCAAACTCGCAACGCCCTGATCTGCAATTAGAGGGCAGTCCTTGATGGTAACAGATTGTAACTTAGTACAACATCTTCCAATAGCTTGCAGTCCCTCGTTCCCGATAGATGGACAAGATTCGATTGTTAACGAGGTCAAATTAGGGCAATTTTCAGCAATTGCAATGAGACCTTTGTTGGAAACCGAAGGGCACTGGCATAAATCCAGCTTTTCCAACGACTGGCATTCCTTTGCAATCTCTAAAAGGCCTTCATCTCCAACCGAAGGGACATTCCAAAGGGACAGGACCCTGAGGGAAGGGCAACCATGAGCTATAGCTGATAAACCGACATTAGTAATTCCTCGGGCAGAGTTGCTCCCTCGGACCGAGAGCTTCCCCAGTCCTCCACGGCTTGAAGTCCCAACTGCAATTGCTGCAAGTCTAATATCAGTAGCTTTCTTCCCTTCCAAAGACCTCGTAAGGTACCCATCACAATGTACTTCGCAATCTTCCTCAGCAATGGCCATCGTAACATCAGCTGAAGCCCCATCATGATTTGTGCTCCTGCAAATTTCAGTGCATCGGACACTACCCGAGAGCATGAGCCAGCGTTTGGAAACACAAGCAGCAGCACTCCTTTCCCGACCTCCAGGCAATCGTCTCAAGATCTCAAATAAACATTCATCCGGAAGAACTTCAATAGATGGCTTCTTCTCCTCGTCTTCAACAACATATGGGCCAGTAATTCGTGCCCGCTTTCTAGGAGGGCAGTAAACATTCACACGACCAAGGGATAACATAACGCCCAAGTCTGATGAGCACAATGAACTTCCATTGTAGAATTCATCATCACCTGAACACCAAAAAGGGAAAACTACTTCAAACATCTTTCTTCAAGTTAAGCCACATAAAATTGAGTAGTAATTGAACTCCCAGATAATTCAAAACATTTCACTAAGATTTTCTTAAACAAGCTACACCCATTCTAAATTTTACATCCTAATTCAAGTCAGACTTAGATCCCCAAATTAGGAATGAATTTTAAGATCAACCATTATAGCAAAAAGAACATTACTTTAACAAAGCTTCATACTTAATTACTTATCTTCTACTTGGATTCTAAACATAGTAATACCAATAAAGCTCATCCATAATTTAAAATATATATATATAAAAATTTCCAAAGCAGATCAAGTTCCAAGCATCCATCCATAAATTAATTTCCAAAGATATGTTTTTCCATCAGAACCAAACATAAATGTTTAGAGTCCATCCATTATATAGCTACCAAAGAATCAAAGATATGCAATTTTCACAGCCAAAGACACTTTGCATACTAATCATAACATAAATCTGAATCAGTGAATAAGAATCACCAAATCTAAGATTATGCTCTAACAAATTCATCAAAATCCAATTTACCCATAAAACAAAAAAGGAAAAAACTTCAAAAACTCACCACTATAATCAACAAGAGTAGGCATGGTTGCAGCTTTTATTCAAAGAAAACCCCACAAGATGAAATTTTGCACCAAGAACAGCAGAACCCAGATTTGTATTCCAGCCAATAATTGCATTCCAGACTCAGAAGCCCAAAATAGATTCAAGAAAACCACACTTGCAAAGTTGGGAAAAAAATGGAGAAGGAGAAAGAAGAGGAGAGAAAGAATATGGAGATGTTGCTTGCAGCTTTCTGAGATTCTATAAATATATACTCCCCATACAGGCAAACAAATTTTAAAAGATTTTATCTATTAAAAGTAAATTATTGTATGCCAAGTTAAATGAATTTGGTGAGACATCCATAGGCTTTTAGATACCAAAACTATTGCCTGTTTCTGCCCATTCTTGCATGGTTCAATGAATCGTTCCCTGATACCGGCATTTCCGGTCATTGTTCACAGCTCGCCACTCGCCCCACTCGCCCTTCTTTTTCCCAAGTCCAAACCGGTTAGCCACGTGCTTTTACCGACAGAAAAGGTTTTTTTTTTTTAAATAATTTTTAAAATAAAAAATACAGCATTCATAATCTTCATTGGTATGAGAATAACCTAGATTCGACTTCATTCATATATTTACAAAATTTGGCACATTCTTATTAAGAAAAAATGTTTAGCCCAAGATTTTTATTCTACACCCTTGTAATAATGTTTATACTGTAGACCAGGTTCATGTAGTAAAGTGGACTTGATATATATATTCAGCTTTAGTATACAAATCTAATTTTAGTTTGTTACATGTTAATTTTGATTTTGTCATATACTAAATATGAATATGTATCAATGACTTGAGCTTGAAAAATAACTTTGAGAAACCTGATCGAGCCTAACAAATTTGGAAATTGGCCAGTTAACTTGCCTAGCCTTGTAGGACTTTAGTCATGGTCCTTGTTAATTGACTAACACTATGACTATTTCTAAGTAGGCTAACATGACACCTTCTGATTGGTTGTGGTAGTCGGTTAAATAGCACCTTAGTGTGTCCAACTAAATGGTATCTAGCTTTCGACTAAAGTTTTACAGGCTTAAGCAAGTTAACTATTCAATTTCCTTATTTGTTAGAGTCAATAATCTAAATCTCTAAAAATAGCTAATCTTCGATCCCGAGCCACTAAGGCAATCTCATCACAACCCAAACTATTGAAGCTTGTAAATTCATAAAGTATGACGACATGCATACTTTATGTATATATATGGGCTAATTTTAGTACGAACCATACTTCTCATGAAAATTGTACACGTACAACTAGTAACATTATAAATGCATCTAAATATATATAAATATACACTTAAATTAGAATTTTAATATAAAAATGTAATGATGTAAAACTATAAATGCATGTACTAATAGGTAAAGGTGTATTGTACTGTTACATATCAGCGGATAAGATACAGAGAGTTTTTAGTTATTATTTGAATGAATAACAATAGGATGTCTGGTTCAATGTCAAACAGCTAGCTCTAGCTGAGCTACAAACATTGAATATAAATACAATGGATGGCTATATGGACTGACAAGTTGGTTATCATATGCATGAAGCTCCGCAAACCATGCTTATTATAAGCCTCTATATTTTAATCAACAGCCTATAGAAACTTTATCATTATTGAATTTATTGTGATAAATAACATTTGAGAATTGATAAAAGCATATAGTTTAATATCTTGTCTCCATCCACTTGCTAGGCTAATCATGATGATTTGCATATAGTTTATCAGCTTGTCTCTATCCACTTGCCAGGTTCATTATGATTTTCTTTGAGAATCATTTGATTCGGATGACACAAAATATACACACACTAAAAAAATGTGAAATTTGTCCCTAAAAGCATCTATTACAACAGCAAACTTATTGGGTTTTTTCTTTTTATTTTTTTAATTGTTAGGACAATAAGAAAAAGCAAGGGAGAAAAAAAATTGAGAATTGAAGGTAATAATTGTCAATTGGAACCACCTTTAATGCACCCATTATGGTTATGTTTGGCAAATCTAGCTGAAAAGGTAGTTGAAAGCTAAAAAGATATAACTTATAAGCTGAAATCTAAAGAGTTGTTGACTATGTTTGGCAAACCTAGCTGAAATGGTAGCTGAAAGCTTAAAAGTAGCTGAAAGCTGAAAAGCTATAAGCTCGAAGCTGAAATTTGAAGAGCTGTTAAGCTAGCTGTTATGCTTAAAAGTGTTTGGTAAAATTAGCTTTTTGATAAGTTGATAAATGTAAAAAGACTAAAAAGGACATCTACATAAAAGTTAAATAATTTTAAATTTAAATAGGTTTGTTTACATATTAAAATATAAAATAATGAAATCAATATAATTTAATAAAATATAAAGTAAGAACATATATTTAAAAATATATAAAGTAAAACAAAATGTTTATAATTTATAAAATTAGTTCATACAAAAATTATTGTTCAAACACAAATATCAAATTAAAATTACAACGAAACATATTGAAGAAAAAATGCCAAAAGAGTTTTAATTGGGAGGGATAAATGATGTCATTTATTTAAAATAATAAGGATAAAGATGGAAAAAAGTTAAGAAGCTAATAGTTTATTTTTGAAAAGCTACCTGAAGTAGCGTTTCAAAATAAACTCTTATTTTAAGCTACTAGCTTATTTTGAGAGCATTACCAAACAAAACTTATAGCTTATTAGTAGCTTAAAATAAGCTATAAGCTCCTAAATAAGCTCTGCCAAACACAGCCGTTATTCTTAAAAGTATTTGGTAAAATTAACTTTTTGATAAGCTAATAAATTTAAAAAGACTAAATGACTTCTTCATAAAATTTAAATAGTTTTAATTTAAATATGTTTGTTTACATATAAAATATAAAATAATGAAACCAATATATTTTAATAAAATATAAAGTAAGAACATATATTTGAAAATATATAAAGTAAAACAAAATGTTTATAGTTCATAAAATTAGTTCATACAAAAATTAATGTTCAAACACACAAATGTTAAATTGAAATTACAACCAAACATATTGAAGAGAAAAAGTAAATTAAAAGATTTTAATTGGGAGGGGTAAAGAATGTCATTTATTTAAAATAATAAGGATAAAGATAGAAAATAGTTAGGAAGCTACTAACTTATTTTTGAAACGCTACCTAATGTAAATTTTCAAAATAAGCTCTTATTTTGAGCTACTAGCTTATTTTGGGAACATTATCAAACAAAGCTTATAGCTTATTAATAACTTAAAATAAGTTATAAGCTCCTAAATAAGCTTTGCCAAACAGAGCCATATATGTAGTGCTAGTGCACACGTACACACAACATGTTATCAACAGTTCTTCGTTTTCTTCTTTCCCTTCTTTTTTACTTTCAAAAAGTTTTTCACCTTAATGTTAATACAAAAACACTCTCTCTTCTCTCCTCTCTCTCCTCTCTCTCCTCTCTCATCCAAGTAAACCAAAATGATGAAAAACTCACCAAAATTTCATTGTTGTCATAGAAAAGTGAAATTCAATCCTCAAAGTGAAAAAACTTTATTTAACCTTCTTAAAAGTGTAATTAAGTTCTAATTTAACATGCATACTCAACAGTTTACTGTTGATTTAGCACTTGCGTAATTTTCATGTATATTTCTTTTGTTTGTGACAGTGATTTGAGATGATGGATTGTGTGATTTTAAATAAATATAGTGACCAAAAACACATGCATATCACTAATAATCTAAAGTTACACTTATGAAAATAAATGAATATATATGGAGAAACATATGGTGAGACTTCATTAGTAATCCTAATTAAGTATGATTTCTATATAACAACAATAAATTTTGGTAGAACCATTAATTGTGGAGAGATAAAATTGCCACTTTAATGAAAATTCATAAAATAAAAACAGAAACACAAAACACATGTATTGGTAACTCAATTATACATAAAAGTTAGGTCTTTATTTATTACGCACAAGGAGAGAGTTAATTATTAGTCTTTCTTTTCAAACTTCATTCCAGTAACCAACTAAGCTGCTCATGCAGATACTACTTCCATATAACTTGATTAGACTAAAAGTCCAATTTTCCTATTTTGGTATCATATTTTTTTTATCTATCTTAAAAAAAAAACAAATTAAAAAAAATCTTAATGCACTGCTCGAGTCGGACAATACACAAGTCCACTTAAGTTTTCTTAATTCACTAATTGATTGCCATTCAAAAAAAAAAAAAAAAAAAGCATACTATATGTATATATATACTTTTATCCCGACAAACCAACAATTTTTTTATTTTTATTTCTGCCATTTCTTATGTTTTCTTTGTCAGCTTTTAGCCATCCAATTCAGACAAAAAAAATAAAAAAAAATAAAAAATAAAAGCACCCATTTATGAATATTAAATATTTGATGATAAGTGCTTGTATTTTTAAAAGGATTTTTCCTATCTAGCTAGTTTGAAAATATTTTTTATATCCTTCAATTCCTCTATTACTTTACAAAACGTTTAGTTCACAGCACTGCTGCAAAAATGGGCCAAGGCAAATTGCTCATTAGGCAGCTGTCTAGCTCCTAACTCGGTCGACTAGGTCTAGTTGACAATCAGCTCAGTCGAATTTGACACCGCCACACACATGCATTATCTTTTTTTTTTTGTTTTTATACGTCGCCACCTAAGTGCTAGTCTATTGCCCGACTAGCGCCTAGCGCCTACTGCAACCATGGTTCACGGTACGTCATGAATGAAATAATATTTTCAAAAATAAGCTTATTTCATTATTTGATAAGTTATTTTTATTTTTAAGGAGATCTTGGTGTAATGGACTAATGATATATATTATACGTTCTCGAGTTTTCACAAATAATTTATTTTTAATAATATCTAATAATAATTTACTATATATGTCATTTGCTAAACTGCCTTATATACAAAATTTTAAAATGGGATAGAGATGAGAATGAGATAAGAGAACAGAACCAGAGATGAGATAAGAGAACATAACCATTTGCTAAACTGCTTTATGCTTTGCTTCTCTTTTGCGCCAAACAGAACTAGAGATGAGAGAGTAATATTGTCTTCACAGCACCATATTTTTTTCCCAACAACTGCTGAATTGTAATTCTGAGGGGAGAGCCCTGAATCGTAAATCAATAAAAGGAGAATTGCAATTCCCTCCCACCAAACTCCGTAGTTTGTAAATTCGTTGAATTCAAATTCAGTACCTCCTAAACTACATTGAATCAAACGGCCTGTTAAGGTTCATAGTGTATAAATAGAGGTCCTAATGATAACAAGCTAAATATCATTGTAAAAAAATATGGATTTCATCTAGGTTGATCTAATGAACAAGCTAGCAGGCTAAATATTTTTAAAAATATACGACATTTTTATAAATAATTTGAACTTTTGTTAGACACTTGGACAAGCTTGAGAATGCCTCTGATAACTAATAGTACACTCAAATTTGTTTACACTACAGGTGCATTAATGACGCGTTACATCCAACGACTTAAGTGTATTATTGGTATATTTGAGTGCATTATCAGTTATGATGTACTATCAAACTTTATCCCATTCACATCCAAAATTTATATCTAACGGTAATAATCTTTCCGGAATATATTTATGGAAAGGAATGAAACAAGTAGTAGTTGTATTGCCAAGAGTTGTGATGAGTACAAGATTGAGCGTGTTCTCTTACCTAATACAAGGGCTCGGTATTTATATTAACTAATGTGTAATTAATCGTCTAGTCTAATAAGTGCAACAATTCTATATAAGTATAACATCCCTTAAATGCCTTAATAATTGCATCGTTCCTGCTCCTTCATAAGTGTGCTCCTTAATGAGGTGATGCTCTGTGTAATGAATATATTAACTCTGCATTAAATGTTTAGGCCAGGCAACCGTTACGCTTGACCATTTTTATAGTTCTACTCTGAGGTTCAAATCGAATCTAATAGCTTATCTAATTATTTTGTAATCACCAACTCCTACTCTTAAACTGCGGATGTAGCTAAATAAGCTAGCGAACAACAACAACAATAATAATAATAGGAGACGACTTATCCACTTATACCGTCAATATCCTAAATTTACTTTTTTTATACATATATGGAGAGAGGGGGGCTTCACCCTAATTAAGTTCCTAGTCCTTAATACTACGTACCAAAGTAGCAGCTTTAATAATTAAATTAAGAAATAATGATTAAGAAGTGCATGCACCTGACATATACCAGAAATTCTTTTCTCCATTTTACACGTAAAGCCGTTGGCTCGGCTTACCGGTGAAGGCAATAGGCAATTAATTAATTAAGAATCTTTTGTTACATATTTTTCTTGTCTTCCTTACTAAAAAAAAAAAAAGAAAAAAAAAAAGAAGAAGAAGAAGATAGAATTCAATGAATTTCGGGCTGTTGCCCGACAACATCAAATACAATGTATGATTCAAAACGTGACAGTGACCAACGTTGTCCAACTGAACCACCCTCCATTGTCATTGTCAAAGGAATAGTCTTAGCTCACCGTACATATATCTACAAACAATTTAAATTTAAATTTAAATACTTTGCAAACTTTGATTTCATCACGAACAAATAAAAATTTGTTTGAATGCAACTAACTTGAACTTGAATGGTTTTAATAATTAGCTAGACTTTGAGAGTGTGTTTAGAAGAGTGTAGCGGTTTATTGTCCAATAATTATTATCTAGAGGATCATTTTAAATTAATAAGCGATAATTAGATTGATTAGAGCAATTCACTAACTACAATTGTAAAAATTTCAATTTGAAGGATAACCGTTCATTAGGAGCGTGAAAGCCACGTAAATTTTAATCGATCAAATTTAATATTAAAAAAAAAGATTTAATAAGCCTCCTAAGTCACTTATTAGTGCAGCCAAGCATCTTGTGATCCAATGACATGTAGTGACTCTCCCATATGGGAGGTCATGAGATTGAGCCTCAATGTTTAGTATAAACAGATACTACAATGTGATAGGGTAAGTTGTATTAAAAAAAAAACAGTCACTTATTAGTCCAATGTGTCAAATACCGAAATGCTTAATGTCCTTCTGTGTTCTGAAAATGATCAAACAAATAAATCCATGTATCCATTTTTATTAATCTTCTTCCTAATAAAATTGAACAAGTTAAAATGAAACAAATACATCCATGTATCCAATTTTAATCTTCTTCCTAATAAAATTGAACAAGTTAAAATGTTAAATATAGGAAAATTTGCACTTTTCATCCCTAAGTTATAGGGTAATTGTAGAATTCGTCCCGGAGTGTTGGCACTGCAACTTGGTCATACTAACTTTTTGTCCCTAAGTTATCATTAGCATTGCACTTTTCGTTCATTTACGTTACTAATAAAACTTTAGGGACGAAATTTGTAATTTCAGTATAACTGAAGAACAAAAAATAAATATATAAAACTCTAAACCCTAAACCATATTTTGAATATTCGGACGAATCGGGTTCAAATTAATAACCTCCAACCCGAATTTACGAATTCAAGTTTTGATTATTGTAGGATCGGATATCCTTTTTTGGGTTTGGATATCCATTTTCCAGGATTTTCGAAGTTCAGGTTCCTCGGGTACTACTCATCTCTATCGTGATATCCTTGTTTGGGATCGGATATCCATTTTCCAAGGTTTTCGGAGTTCGGGTTGGTCGGATTATTTGGGTTCCTCAGATACTGTTTACCCCTATCATGAACAGTCTTGAATATTTGCCGTAGATTCCTCTTGTTACCAAAAAAAAAAAAAAAAAAAAAATATTTGAACAATTTAGATAGTCAATTTCACTGTCGTTTTTCCTGTAATATTTAATTGGATATAAACAAGATAATTTTATTGGGTCATTTTAACAAGCCCAATTTGATAGTCCAATTAACTTTGCAGTTCATTGCACATATAATCCATCTTAATCTATAGCCCAATTAAGAACACAATCTAATTAATTAAATAATATTTCTTCGGACTTCAATTTATTCATGATATAATAAGTGCAAATATATGATAGTCTGGTGATGGAGCACATCCTATGAGTATTGCCATATGGTAAACTCAAAACGCATCATTTTCAAAGTCTTATTCTTCTATCGTTTCTCTACGGACACAATCAAATTAAATCTAAATTAAGCCCATAATCGTCTCATAGTGATAAATATATATAACATGATTTGAAATTTTGGGCTGATCTTCTCTTCACTAGCTGATTAACATAAGTTATAAATACTAATTTATTGGGTAATTTAGTTGGATCTGATTGGTTCGAGGGTGAGCGGGATGAGAGATTATTTTTGATATTTTGATATGAGCCGTCAAACATGATTAAAAGGTGATCGATGAGGATGGTTTTCCTTGATGATCTTCCTTGTGGGATTTACCGTAATCAACTTACACTAGAACCCGTTCCCGAAAACTAACTCAGTTTTATATCACAAAAATTAACGCAATTTCTTACTTTATTCATGATAAGTGACACAATAGGGCTAGAATTATAGTTTTGTGGATAACTAGAATTTTAACAAACTACCATCTAATTATAACAACATGAAGATAAATATAAATACTTGGAGCAATAAATTTCTGCCAAGGACATATATACTAGGTAGATAACTATGCAATGCCAAGCTTCTCCTTTAGGTGCTGCACAAAGCCATAGATTTTGTGAGGGTGAGGAAGTGAATTGGACACAATCTCCATCTCCATGCATCTGTCAACCCATCCAACAAGCTTAGGGCATTCATCCTTTATGGTGAAGTTTGCACACTTCTCAAGAGAGTAAAACCATCTTGAGAAGGGAAGAAGGGCTACATCCACAAACCCTATCTTCTCACCTCCCATGTATGGCTTCTCCCCAAGCTCTCCTTCTAAGGTCTTCAAGCATTCTATCAATTCATTCTTTGCTTTCTCTTGCTCTCCCCCTTTCCCCATCCACAATCTTTTTGAAATGCCATACAACTGCTTATAAAATTAACAAACATTAGATTATAGTATTGTTGATTGTTGATATATATGGAATTAATTTAATATCTTAGAGGGAGAATGACCAAATAAGCTCTCGAATTATTTAAGAACAGTCAATTGTACCCTTGAACTACAAAAAGTTCCACATTAACTAAGCCTTGAACTATTAAAAAAATGCAATTAGAACCTTTTTATTTATAAGTTACCTATTGTTACTGGAGTGATTTCCATGTGTAATTTTCTTTGTATACATAGATGTCACGTATACACTATTTTAATTTTCTATGGAATATGTTATATATTGATAAAATCTCGTATATATTATAACTTAGCTTGATGATACATCAAACTTTTGACCACTCAAAGTTTGAATTTCCATTGAAATTCTAACCATAATCTCGTTGGTCTAAAATTTGTAAACATGTCACCTAATCAATCAAGTTTTTTTACGATCTTTGTTGGTGATCAGTAGTACCAATCACTTTTGATGGGCGTGATTGATATTAATAACAATGAGCAATTGTTATATTCTCAAAGTGATATTTTTGATCGGCCCTAAATTTCCAACCACTTTTTAATTTTTTCTATTCAAGAAAAGTAGCATTTTGAATTGATGCAAATAATTAATGTGTTTACCTTGTCAGCATATGCAGCCCAAAATCTAGCAAGAGATCTTTGATGGGCATCAGAGGGAAGCAAGGGGAAATCATCATGCCAAACTTCATCAATATACTCAACAATGATTAGGGATTCACAGATGGGGTTGCCATTGTGGATCAACACAGGGATCTTCTTGTGAACCGGGTTCATCTCAACCAGAACTCTGCTCTTGTCTTCCAACTTCTCTTCCTTGTACTCATACTTGATTCCCTTCAACGCCAGCGCCAACCTCACTCTCATTCCAAAAGAACTTGCCCAGCAATCCAAAAGCACAACATTATCTTCCATTTTTCTTGATTTCTGCAAGTATAGTGATTGTTTAAAACGCTCCGCTCCTGTATAATATCCCATAAACCATACAAGAGAGAGGTAAATCATATACTAAGAATACATACCTGTCTTCAAAATGCTGTTTTGAGAGGCCAGTAAGTGTTTATACAGTGGATGAGATGCATATATTCAATCTAGTTCAGTCATATTTATAGTGCTTTTGGAGAGATGAAGTGGGCGTCATTGCTTACTTTAGAGTCATTGGACATGGAAGATAAAATATTATTAGAGTTTGGACTTTGGGGGAGTCCTATAATTCTTTCCCAAGAAACATACAAACAGAATATGAAAAGAATCTAACAAATCCTAACTTAGGCTGACCAAAATCTTTGATTTATGGAGGCATCTCAGTGAAATTCGTTTTATAGTCCTAGCTTGGCAAAAGGCCATAAGAAAACCAAGCTTATGTTATGACCCTAGTCGACAAAGTATTGTATTATACCGAGATAAATCAGCCTAGATTGTTCCGACCGGAACAAATTGAGAAGGCCAATAGGCAATTTCCACAATGAGTTAAACTTAGAAACTTATGGTTACTAATCAACTGCTAGACCAATTCGGTTGGGGTCGGCCAAAATAATAAAAGCACATGTTTTATTCATTTATTTTACAATTTTGTTTTAGAAGTTAGAAGTTGAATGCAGGAAGTTATTATTGAATTAAAAGTGTTTAATAAGATTAGATATTATATAAATGATAAATCTATCAACATGGAAGACAAGTTTCTATGACTTTTTTTTTTTTAATTTTAAATTTGTGTAACTTAAAGTACGTTGTTATACACATATAGTGAATTGTATTTGTTAAAAATAGAAGAATAAACAACGAAAAGATTGGTTAAGATGGAAAATTGACTAGAATTGATAGAAATGAAAGAAGAGGAATAAAAAGAGAAGTTTTAAAACTTGAACAAAATTAGGAACAACTATTTTGACCAATACATTAAGTAGGGTACATTTGTTTATTTTTGCCCAAATTTTATTTTATTTATTTATTTTTTAAAATCAATCTCATTAATTATATTTTTGTACATTTTAATCAATTTTTCGAGGAGGGAGCACCCCTTTTTGTCGGACAAGCAAAGATAAAAGCTCCTTCAATTCATAGGGATTGAGATTGTTAATTGAAACCCGTGCATAGCAAAACTAATATGTGTACAAACTGTATGCATGACTGCAAAGTTTTAGAATGTTTATCATGAATTCCAATTGTTTGATCCTCCATGTTACTAAGGAATTCATCCATTCTTAATGACTAATTGTCAAGCCTAAATAAGTTGTTAGAAATGGTCAAGCCTATTCCCTCCCTCGGACATGTGGCTTTAACTTAAAGGAAAATAATAATAATTAGAAAACATATCAAATAGATCAGTAAACTTATTACTTTTATGCAATTGGGTTACTGATTTAAAAATGTGCAATCTAACCATAAAAAAAAGTGCAATTGATAATTCTAATTTATGTTGATGCAATTTGAGTTGAAAACACTTCAATCTTTCATCTCAAATAGTATGATAAAGGAAAAGACGACTCTTAGTATATACTAAATGTAAGTAATATGATCGGATTCTACATACCGGGAAAAATTTGAAAAAATGCCTCAATTGCACATATTTGTTTGTTTGATGGTTTAATTGTACACTTTTTAAGTTCAGTGACACAATTGCACTTTAGTGACCTTGACACTTTTTCCTAATAATAATAATGTCTCCAGGGTATAGCTCAACTAGTCAACCAATCCAAAATAAGTTAAGAGATTTGTTTTTTTTTAATGAGGAAATTAAAGGTAACAAACCAACTTGGCAGGGTTGTTCCCAAGTTAAGAGATTTTACTTTGCTGGCAGTAGCAGCAGAGTGCAAGGTTTGAGTCCTAGTTGGATAAAAAATGGAGGTATGAATTTGAATTTGTTGTGAGTTCTAAGTATATATGACACATCGTGTAATTTATATCCCCCACCAACCTTCATCAGCAGTTTGTAGTTCAAAACTCAAGTGCACAGATATTTTTTTTTTTTGAAAACCAAAAACGAAACTATATTAAATAACTTGAGGAAAAAAAGAACGAATACAGTCTGGAGGGACAGTATCCCAAACACGCGAGTCAGATTGAGAGCCTGCGACCCTAGCTAGGGAATGGGCTAACAGGTTCACTGATCTCTTAATAAAGCGACAAAAGAGTTGATCGAAAGAAGACATTATACTATGACATTGATTCGTGATAAAGTCAGTATAGGAATGGTCTCTTCCTCTGTGTGATAAGGTTGAGACTGCATTTGAGCAATCTGACTCCAGGCTAGAACTCCTGATTCCGCGATTCTTCAGCCAAGAAAGAGCTTCTCTACAAGCCATAACCTCCGCCATATAGGGATCCAAAGCTCCATGTAATTTTCCATTAGAGGCTGCCACAAAGCTTCCACTATTAGTTAGGAGAATTGCTCCAAAGGACGCATTATCTGGCGAAGACCATGAAGCATCGACGCGGCAAACGAAGGGAGTGGTGCAAGCTTGCGATGGAGGCACAGGAGCACCCGTATGGGCGGTAGCTTTCTTCCCATATTGGCGCCAAGCACCATATTGCGCATCAGCAAGTTTACAGATGACAGACGGACTAGTGCTCAAACTCTCCCAGATTTTTCGATTACGCGCTTGCCAAACAGCATCCAGTTTAAAAGCAATTTGATTTATTAATTCTTTGTCTGTGTTTTGCAGTTGGGCTTGAAGCCATGCACCAAAAGAACTGAATTGTTGATTAGGGAGAAGGCTCAGAGACCAGACACCAGCTAAAGAACGACAGAGCAAGAGAGCATGCAAATCTGTTTCCTGGGCTTCATTACAACTCACACAGAGAGGATCAACGTCAACACCTCTAGATTGGAGTTTAGCTTTAGTTGGCAAGATCCCTCTAGCAGCACGCCAAAGGAAGTTCTTAATGCGAGCTGGAACGTCGAGATTCCACAGTGTATTCCACGAACAAAAATCACCAGTTGAATTCACAGCATCTCCCATTGAAACTCTATAACCGCTTTTGACTGAAAAAATCCCCCTTAGATCGTGCTTCCAGAACCAGATATCCTCGAGTCCATGGCTAATGGGAGTTTGGAAAATTCGTGTTGCATCAGTCGCATCAAACATACCATGAATACTGTCCCTATCCCATTCACTCCCGTTGGCCTTCATAAGGGAAGAGACACACCAATCTACCGTATGGGGAGGAGGAGTGGTGTTGAGGAAAGGTTGAATATTATCACTAAGCCACGGGGAATTCCAAAGTTTAGTAGACCTGCCATTGCCAATTCTGATACCCAGCCCACCATGCAAGACCTCTCTTCCAGCCAACAATAACTAGGGGAGCTACCTAGGCCGGCTTCCAAAAAGGAAGAATTGGGGTAGTAGCGAGCCTTATAGATTTTTCCAACGAGACTATCTGGCGATGTAAGTAATCTCCAACCCTGTTTAGCTAATAGAGCTTTGTTAAAGATATGTAAATTTCTAAAGCCCAAGCCACCCAAGGCATAATTTTTTCCAAGACTGCCAATGAATACCAGTGCCACCTGTACCACCAGACCTCCACCAGAATCTATTCATTAGAATTTCAAGTTCATAACAGGAATAGATAGGTAGTAAGAAGACACTCATGGTGTAAGTGGGAAGAGCCTGTGCTACAGTTTTGAGAAGGATCTCCTTACCAGCTTTTGAGAGAAACTTCTTGTTCCACCCCCCAAGTGCACAGATATAGATCAGAAGTAATGAATTGAAATCAAAATCATAACATATATATAATTGTTTTCCAACTGATTCTTGCATGCCCAAGGGAAGACTGAAGAGTATAGACAATAGAGGAATATGTACCTTAAATGAGGACCCTTGACATTGGGTGCAATCCTTAAATAATATATGAATCAACATTTTTCATGTAATTTTGTAAAGAAGTATAAATGACCTCATGAGAATGAAACAAATAGACACTTAAAATTTTTACTTCCACACTTAAAATTTTGATGTAGACACTTTTTTCAGGGGCCCACATGAAGAAAATAATCTATTAGCGTCCGCCACATCAGAGAGGAGTAAAATTTGAAAGTGCATACAATATAACTCTTAATACAATCCATGGACTCCAAGTGCTAGGAATTATGATTAGGTTTATAAAGGGAAAATGACACTTTTTCCCCTATGTTATGTGCATATAGCATTTTTCCCCCCTATGTTATTAAAGTGGCACTTTTCTCCCCTGAAATGTTAAATTGTCATTGTTACCCTTAAAAATAATTATTTCATTTATTTTTCTTCTCCAACAAATTATTATTTATATGTATGGATGATCACGATTCGGTTCGAATTCGAACCTAACCAAACACTGTACCAATCATATCGAAATAGTATGGACGTTTCTGGTTACGATTCAGAACCGAAAAATTTAAAATTAAATAATTGTTGAACCGTGAACCGGAACTTAACCACAATCATATATAGTGAAAATAATCAAACACTTATTTTGATAAATCGGTACGGTTCGGTTCCAATTTCGATTTTAAACCGCCAATCAAAACTTATGTATTTATTTACTACGTATTTATTTTTATAATTTTATTTCTTATTCAAAAATAGTCTAAATTTTAACAATTATTTTGTTTTATTTTTTCGGTTATGAATCGTAACCGTAACCGTCTATACTATTTAAGTTCAATTGCTACAGTGTTCGATTAGGTTCGTATCGAACCGTGATCTTCCATACATATTAGTAACAATTGACTGGAGAATAAAAATAAATGAAATAGTTATTTTAAGGACAAAAATGTCAATTTAACATTACAAGGGAGAAAACTATCACTTTTAAAATAACTGAGGGGGGAAAACTGCCACTTTAATAACACAGGGGGAAAAAGTGCTATAAGCATATAACATAGGGGGAAAAAGTGTCATTTTCCCGTTTATAAATAATTCAAATGTGCACCACATAACTTGAAATGGGGCATTGAAGATTTTGGGCATTTCTCCTTTTGGACCATTCATTCATTCTATAGAGAAACAAACACTATGTGATAGCTGCTGCATCACTCAAATCTTGAGGTCCCAAATATGCATTGCATTTACAATGGGGGATTAATTAAGAATCACAAACACATAAAATTTTTGAAATTGACAACAAAAGGAAATTTAAAAAGAAAAATCCATTGTTTAAAATTTTACCACCTTTCTTCTCTTATGGGAACTCATCAACTATACACAAATCTTTTCCAGCAATCATGTCAGCAGTGTTAGTCAGTCATATAATCCTTCTTGCTCCCATATATCCACAAGAAAATCAACCATTTCCTGTCGTCGTCGTAGCATTTTTATTAGTTCGCTCATGCTGGTGCTTATCGTGGAAACCGAAAAGATAGATAGATAGATACGTAAGCATATGTAGGTGAGATTGATTACAAAGGGAACTCACAGAGAGAGGAATTGGATGAGGGAAACGCTTGTTAGTTCCAAGCAAGTTTTCGTAGGTAGCATTCCAACTGAAAATGGCAAATCAGAAACGGTGTAAGCAAGATGAACCCGAAGAGACAGCAAAAGCCACAGGGTAGATAAAAACAACAACTTCAACAACCTGATCGACTAACTAGACACATATGGTGTGATATAATTAAACAGATATTAAACAATATGGCGGGACCATTTCAAGAAAGGCAATTCTCTGGAGTTTTTAAGATGATGTGAGATTCTCACTTTAGTACTGGCTCCCGAACTTGTCTTTGGTTCTCAGGTTTTTTACTTCCAAGCCACTGAAGCCTGGTCTGGTTCCAAAGAAGATAACCTGAAAATCAGTTAACTGTTAAAATAAATATAAAAGCAAAGACAAAATCGTCTAAGCGTGCTTTGCTTGTGCCAATTTGAATAATGAAAACGAGTCAATGATGGCCAAGACTAGACTCTTGTTTAAATGTAGATAACAATCGAAGGTGGAAAATAGATGAGGTGAGGTGTTTTGATTGAAGGAAGATTCAGAAAATGCGGTGAACTTGCCATGATTTACAAATTCTGAATGGTTGCTAGTGCTTCCAGTGCCAATATTCTGACTGAGGACCTGATTTGAAACACTGATAGACGACAGACTTCTCTGAGATTGAATAGTGCTATTTTCCATCTCATATGTGCTCGTGCTCCAGAAATCTTCTGATATACTAGGTTTTTTCACCAATCTCCCTTGAATTCGCAGCCCTTTCGATGGCTCATCCACAGCAATTATTGGTTGAGATTTTCCGCAGCAACCAAAGCAACCTCTGCTCTGTTTCAGTTGAGTTTATTTGCATATACAATACATAGTGACAACATGGAGTATGTCTTAATGAAAACAAAATAATAAGCCGAAAGATCATGCATTACCGATTAAAATCGGTACATTTTTTTGATGATTACAATCTAACCCTATCGGTAGTAGTTGTTCCACATAATATTGCAACCCTTGAACTGGGATGAGACTCGAATCCGTGACCTTCCATTTGGAAAGATAACAGTGATGTCATCAAACCACAAGGTATTTGGCATTAAAATCTCTACATAGATTCAAATGTATAACTAAAAAATAGTCATAAGATTATAACACACGTTTATCGTTTCTAAATTGCTGAAAAGGAACTTATCGTAAAATCACTTTAGGCCTTGAGTTGTCAAGTACACGCCACTATAATCCTCTCTATTTGTTTTGCACTGTCAAAAACCAGAATAAATTATTGGAAGCTAGCTTCTAGCTTCTCAAACACTACTTCGAGTAATTTCTCAAAAGCTAGCTTAAATTTTTTCAAACCAAACAGCTCTAAAGGTCAAAAGCTAGCTTTTCATAAGTTTATACACTAGCTTTTGGTGCTTACCAAACACACTCTTAGTCTCTTACTATGATTTTGCAGACCGTTAATTAGAATTCCAACAAATCCTTCTGACCAGACTATTTTCAATAAGCCCAAAGCATCTTATTATCTTTTCTTTGTATGCTTTCCACATTCTATTCATCCTCACCTTGCAACACAACCATTTTTACAGTCTCAATTCAGTTATATATGCTTCTCATCTTTCCCTCATTCTAAATCACATAAAGAACATACGGAGTATCATATTGAACTCTTCACAATTTTTTTTTTTAAACCTCGAGAAATATTTCAGTGACATAAAGAGCTCCTGAGGTATTCTTCTGCTTACTATTTCAGACTCCACATTCCCATTTGGCCATTTGGAACAGAAAGCACTAGAATAGATAATTCACATAAACTTTAGTCTCTCTCTGCATACTACCCAATAGCTTCCAGCATAAACATTGATTTTGTAAAACACTAAATGGAAAAGAAATATTAATGATAGAATAAAGAGCATGCTTCTATTATAAACAGAGACATAGAAATAAGGGAAAAAGAAATCTGGGCACAAATTCAGTCTCTGCAACTTCTCTAGTAAAGCTTAGGTAAGTTTTCAGTACAGATACAATGTTTGAACTTAAGCAATTTATTCATGTCCTAGCATGACTTTAATCAAAGATAAGCCTATTGTCAGGAAAGGGAGTTAACTTAAATTTCACGATATGGTTTGCGAGAATCAATTTCTTTTGACTAGACTGAAGCAGGAGGAATAATTCTGACAACTAGTACCCATAAGGCCATAATTATGCAGATTCCAATAAAAAGTATTCTTTCACAGAGATATAGCCATAGTGCCACACTACGTTTTTTTTTCTTTTTTTTTTTAAAAAAAATCTTTTTAAAAATAGGCATAACATATTTATAAGATTTAAATTTTTCCATTTTTAATGTAAGGATAATTTTGCAAGGGAAAAGAAAATATAAGAGGTGAGATAAGTGCAAAAAAAAACTCAATCTCTTCATAAGAAGAAAGCATCAAGCACTGAGAAATTTTTAGGAGATTCAGACTGGAATTCTTGCATATTTCTTTCTTATCTTCCCCTGGATTTTGATTCATCATTTCATCCCATGATATCATATTGCCAAACTTTACCCTCTTTTGCCATCTATCTACAATATATGCTTCCCCAAACAAAGAATTAATTCATACAGCTTGTATATGTGTTTTCAAAGCTAAAATTTTAACATTTTACATCTTAGCTCTTAAACTACAGGGTGTATGATGTATGCAGCTAATCAGCATTCCAGCTTGATTGATGAAATTCAACATTGATAAATTGCTAAACCCCTAAAATTAAAGAAGAGAGGTTAAAACTTTCCCCAATTTCCCTCAACCCCTTTCCTAATTTGGTCCTTTCCAGTTTCCACCAAAACAGAAATTAAACATATGAAACAGCTCCAAATTAATTAGCAATTAAAAGAAAAGAAAAGAAAATGTTGAGGTGGAATCCGAAGACATACCCCATGCAAGCAAGAAACTGAGTGATCCAAGCACTGAAAGAACTGTACAACATCATATACCTAAACATAGACCAAGAAGGCTAAATAGCAGCTCCTCACCACTCCAAATTCTCCAGATCATGAAGCCCAGACCATGGAAACCTTCGCCCAGAAAGAACCCAATTTTATTCCAAAAAGATTTTAAACATTGCAAGGTGACAGCTTTTTCTGGCAAATCATACCCATATATAGACATAGACAAAGATGCACAGATATGGGCATAATATCATATCATATATGAAAATGAAACTGAAATTATGAAACCCCACTGTGTGTACCTGGCGCAAATGGGAATGGAACTCGAGTGGGGTGGGTCTGTGGGGTGGGGGTGGGGGTGGGGGGGCGCCGCCGTCACAACTCCTTTCTCTCTCTCTCTCTCTCTCTTCTCTTCTCTCTCTCCTTCTTTTTGTGAAAGTGTGAAAATGGATCTGTTTGTGATTATTATGAAGTGGTAATTATCCACTTTTGTTATCCACACAATTAACGTAAATGGAAATTCCACTTCGCATGTACAATAAATTCCTTTTTAATTTATTTTTTTTGTATATTTGACATATTTGGAATTATTTTTATTTTAATAAATTTTTGACCATGTATTCTAAAAATAGAGTAAATACCAGTGGAAGTCCTTCAACTTTGACGACACCGTCACTTTTAGTCCTCAATTTTTAAATCAATCACTTTTAGTCCTCCGACTTTAATGGCACCGCCACTTTTAGTCCTCAACTTTTAAATCAACCACTTTTAGTCCTCTTACTTTTTGTTTCTAGCCACCTATGGTCCTTCCTTTACAATTGGACATCTAATGTCATTTTCTCAATGGCAATTCAGTCATTTGGTCCAAATTTTAGTGTTAACAAAGGAAAGTGGAGAATAGGGTTTCTTCAATTATTCTGATGAGGAAACATAATACTTAATACATTAATTATGAAATGACTGAATTGCCCTTGAGAAAATGGTATTAGATTTCCAATTGTAAAGGAAGGACCATAGGTGGCTAGAAACAAAAAGTAAGAGGACTAAAAGTGGTTGATTTAAAAGTTGAGGACTAAAAGTGGCAGTGCCATTAAAGTCGGAGGACTAAAAGTGGTTGATTTAAAAGTTGAGGACTAAAAGTGGCGGTGCCATCAAAGTCGGGGGACCTCCACTGGTATTTACTCCTAAAAATATTATGTTATTTAAAAAAAAATTAACTATATTTTTCAAACAAATTTCAGTTGTAGTTCTCGAACCTAAACCCTTCCTTATAGAAAAATATAAGACCTCACTGTACTTGTGATATTCTTAACTTATATTTTGTTAAAAGTGACATGATTATAATATGTTTACTAATATTGTCAAATATTACGTAGTAATTAAAGAGTTATTCAATTAAGTTATAACATATGAATTCATAAATTTTTCTTGTGTTTATGATCAGAACCTCAATTGTTACGCTGTTATATATGAACTATTTATATATCTTGTAAACTCTCATTGATATTTTGAAATATTTTTTTATAAGATTGATAAGATAATGAAAATTTTGCATTAAATTTCTTAAAATAGGGAGAAATTTTGTCTCATACATAGTACATTAGTTTGTAATAAAATATAAATTTTAATTAAAGCAATATGTAATTGGAATAGAAAATTTTAATTAAAGCAATATGTAAAGTTTTATTTAAGTAAAGAAAAGACAATGCATTCTTAGAATAATTTTATAGTATTATATTAATATCCTTTTAGGATGAAGATTTAAAAAATAATAATTTTCACACACATATATATAGAGTTGAAAGAAATAAATCAAATTAAGTAAATATTGGTATATTTTAATTCTTACCACAAAAAAGAAAGAGTTGAAAAAAGAATAGAAAAAATTACATGAATTCCATTTTATGAACACTAATTTAACTATTATAATAATAATACAAAAACAAAATGTCCATCATCGTTGTTATTGCCATTATTATTATTATTAAAAGGTTTGAAAAGATGTTGCAATGAGTAAGTTAATAATAATAATAATAATAATAATAATAATAAATTAATAATAAAAATAAATAAATAAATAAATAGTTAACAGAATATTTCGTTACTAAAGTTTGTACGGAAAAGTAAAAAAGCGGAAGATGGTAACTTTGAAAATGTATTATCATTGTATAAGGAATAAATCAAGATGTACAAGTTATCAATTCACATTATTATGCCAACCTAATTTTTTTTCTCGTTATAACCTTACTACCATTGGCTCTTATTATATTTAGGGTCCGTTTGGAAACTTGTAAAAAAAATTCTAGAAAATGACTCATTTTTTGAAAAGTATTTTAATTTTATGGTGTTTGGCTCAATATCATAAAACTTCATTTTCTATTTGGTTGAAAGTTAATAAATTGCATTTTTTTCTGTTTGGTTCATTTTCTTGAAAAAGAACATATTATTTGTTATAATAATAATATGTGGTGATGGTGGTGGTTGTGTTGATGTTGGTGTTAGTGGAAGTGGTGGTGGTGGTAGTAGTGGTGGCGGCAGAGATGGTGGTGTGATGGTAGTGTGGTGTGGTGTGGTAGTGGTGGTGTTGGTGGTGGATTTGTGACATGGTTGCAGTAAGTGCTAGGCGCTAATCGGGCGGCAGAGGAGCGCTTATGCGCCTAACTAAAAAAATAATAATAATGTACGTGTGTAGGTGTATATATATGTCATATTATATGTGTGTGTGTATATATATAATGAAAAAATTTAGCATGGTCGAGCCGACCGGATTAACTCGGTTAACTCGATCGAAATGGATGAGTTAACCTAGCCGAGTTAGGCGCTAGGCAGCCAAGTCGATCGAATTAGGCACTAGGCGGTCGGTTGCCTAGGCGGGCGCCTAGGAGGGAAATCGCCACAGTCTATGGGCGCTTAGAGCCTAGGCGGGACCTAGACCGATTTTTGCAACAATGTTTTGTAGTGATGGTGGTGGTAGTGGCGATGTTAGTGGTTGTTGTTGTGTGGTGATGGTGGTGGTGTGGTGTTGGTGGTGATGGTGGTGTGGTTGTGGTATTGATGGCGGTGGTGGTGGTGATAGTGTGGTAGTACTTGGTGGTGATGGTGGTGGGTGGCGGTAGTGGTTGTACGGTGGTGGTAGTGGTGATGCTATGGTTGTGTTGTGGGTTTTGTGGTGTTGGTTGTGGTGGTGGTAATAATAATAATCCGAAACTAATTTTATAAAGAAGAAAAGAAAGAGAGATGGAAATTAATGAATCCGAAAAATGTCTTCTCACTAAAAAATTATTAGAAAGACATTTTACTTCATATTGGACCTTTTTTTATTGATCAGAATGAATATTTTCGTTTGACTTAATTTTTCTTAAGTACCCAAACACTTGAAAATCCAGAAAATGACTTCCGAAAGTCATTTTCCGAGTTTCCAAACAGACCCTTAGTAGAAATTGCAATATTTTAAAAATTAAAACTTAAATACATAATTTTAAATTTTAAAATAAAAATTTAGCATGTTAATTTAATTTAATTTAATTTATATTTCAATCTTTTATTTAAAATTAAAATTCAAATATATAGTTATATTTAAAAATTAAAATACAAAAAAAAAATATTGGTTAACTAATGGTTCATTCATGAATCAAAAGCACTGGTTCATAAATTGTCTAAAACTGTATAGTAACGATTCAGCTAACGATTCTTATCAATGATGAACCTTGAACCGTCAGTTCTAAACTGTGAAGCCAACTAAACTATGGCCACCTCTAGCTAGGTAACAATATCCCCATTGCATTAGGTACAAAAGCCAAAAAAAGTAAAATGCATTCAATTTTAATTATATATAACGTAATTGATATCGATATTGATACACACTTTAGAATTTGACTTCTTATTCGCTTGACAAAAATCATGTCTGACATATATACGTGAAGAGGTAGACAATGGGTGGGGAATGTGAATTGCATGATTTTTATGTATGATTTCTTTTGATTTTGAAAAAAAAAATGTATGATTTCTTTTTTTTCTTTGGGATGGGATCTATGGGTACAAATTTCCTTTTATGAGGTGTTAAAGTAGTTCTAATTTCTAAAGCATGATATAATATGCATTAATTAATCAATCACTTTATTAAAGTTTTTGTGATTAATATCAAGTATATTATTTTTAAACCTTGCTTTAATGCGTAAGTGTAAAAAGAATTTTAAATGAAAATGTGCCATATTTTGATTATATCAAATAGTTATAAAAAATAATTAAGAAATGAAGTTATTTCTTTTAAAATTGTCCATCCAATTTCATTTTCTGGCATGATGACAACACTAAAGTAGAATATATTGAAACATTTTTTTTATATGCACGCACACACGGTTAATACTTCAAAATGCTCTTTCAAACTGTCATAGTTCCTAAATAATAGCCCTCAACTACTAATTTACCCAAAATGATCTCTCGATTATGCAAAAATTATGTATTAATTTTAGTCTTCCGATCCTTTACTTGCATATTGGGAGTAATTAAATTGAGTAAAATTTACAGAATTGAGAAGTCATTTTGAGTGAATTGGTAATTGATGGCTTATTTGAGAACTATGGCATAATCGAGTGAACATTTTGTGTGAGCATGCATGCACGTGTATGTGCGTATGCAAGATCATATGAGAACAATGACTCATATATAAAATGTGGATTAATATAATCTCATTCATCTATCTGAGTTGATCAATAATGACTGAAAAATAAGGGAAAAATGTAAAGTTAGTTTCATAAATATTTTAAACATTGAAAGTTTATAATATGAAATTGACCCTTTTTTTTTCTTATTTTTTTCCATCATTGATCAACTCAGCTAGATGGATAAAATTAATTCGCTTTTTTACAAGAAATATTGTTCTCACGAGAGTGTGTGTTAACTGTTAAGAGCACTATGGCGTTGTAGTATGATGAAGAAATGTGAAATATGGGGCTTTGAGTTGGGAATAATTGATGAAAATAATATAACTTATAAAACAATAATGGGTTGGGCAGTATTGTGGCAATCATTCACCTAACCTTATCAATAATCATACCTAAGCTAAGCCGCCATTATTAGGGTTTCACTGCCCTGCCAAGTTGCAATTCAATTCCATTATGCCCAACCCAATTCAAGAAATTCATAAACTTAATTGTTTGTCTTAATCTTCACTACACTCATTTCCCTGTCTTCTACCTCTGATCTGCCATTGTGTCTGCCCTCAATTAAGAATGTCCACAAGTTTCAATCCATACTTGTTTTGGACAACATTTGTGTGTATAATCAATGTTTCTAAATTGATATCCAACAGACAATCCCAGGGGGTTGAGTGTGGACCTCAAAATCTTAAGTCTGCAAATTGATAGCCAAATTAAAGCAATTAATAAGTTTTCCTGTGACTATGACTATGTACCCAAAAACAAGTTTTCAAGTAGGTGATTTTTATGGGGGTGGAAATTGTGTTGGTGATTAAAAAAAATGGATTTTTCAAGTTGTAATTGGCATTGAAAGGGTGTGTTAAGAAATCATGGATCTCAGCGCTGAATTATGCTTACTTCTCAAGGAGTCACTCATCATGTGACTATTGTGAGTCAATTATGCTTAACCACAAAGTTTTTTGACTATCTAGTTGTCATATTCTACTTAAAACCAATTGGTGATAAGTAAGTAAACATTAACCATTTAACCACATCTTTCTATGGTAAGCCACAACACCACTTCTTGAATCGAGGTTAAACCCAGTCCCCCGGTCGATGTCCAACAAAAAACAAAAGAACCAATTATGAGGTTGTATAGTACGTATGACGGCATGGAGTAGAAGACACTGATGTTTCGTATAAAAATATGGAAAAGTGAGAGTATTTTGATCATATCAGGCGATTGATGAAATTTTTTTTTATAGGTGATATTTGATAGAATGGAGGTTATGTTAACAATTTCGTACACCAATATAAATATGAGTTGTCACTTCGTAATAGTTACTTAATGACAACAACACATGGTAAAAGCAATATATGATACGATTCAAATACTCCTAAAATTTTCAGAAATTTTATTTACTATGTAATTAGCTTTGAAGGAGTATGATAAGATCGGTACAAAATAGCTTAATGTACGAGTTTGTATAGTCCATAATATAATAATGCAATGAGCAACTTCATCTTCATATGAAGAACTTATCAAATTCTATTACATGTATGTACTTCATTTTATTGTTTATTTTCTTACACGTTAAATAATTATCAGTTTTAGAGTGTGTTTTCTCTTTTATTTCCTTTTTCTGTTTTGAAGTTTATATTTTCGAAAATATGAGTAGTATTTTCTTTAATTATTGTTAATTGTATTATTGCTTTAATAATAATTGTTAATTGTGCCAAAGACCTTGTGGTCTAGTGGCATCTGGTGTCCCGATTAACACTCTCACATGGATGATGGGAGTGGGTTTGAGCCTCAATGGAGGAAACTGTTGACTCTTTGTGCATACTACATTGTAACAAAGTCGTACTCAAAAAAAAAAATAAAAAAATTGTTAATTG
This sequence comes from Ipomoea triloba, assembly GCF_003576645.1. Lineage (NCBI taxonomy): Eukaryota > Viridiplantae > Streptophyta > Magnoliopsida > Solanales > Convolvulaceae > Ipomoea > Ipomoea triloba. The sequence continues at coordinate 2,375,790 of NC_044928.1, forward strand.
TGCTTTATACTTTTATGTATAGATTGATTGATTGGGGGTGTTTGGCAATTGATAAATAGCTATTAGCTTATAGCTAATGGCGGATTGATTTAACTGATAGTTATTAGTAGATTGGGTTAGCAAAAGTGATAAAGAGATTTACAAAAAGCTTATTAACCAAACATTTATATTGACTATTTGACTTGATCAAAAGCTAATAATGATCAAATAAATCAAAATTGACTATAAGTTATGTTATCAAATAGTGCATATATATTCAATCATTTTCAGAATCCCAGGTCCTTTTGTTGCCTAATGGTAGGCAGCTAAAATCTCGGATCTTGTATGTAGTTGCATTATATTTGCACATGATTGAGCTTACAGACCTCCCTAATCTTATTTGAAATTAGAATTAGTTGATTATATATATATATATATATATATATATATATATATATATATTCTGATTGATTGTCAACTCTGGCGACATTTGAATATGTTTGACTGTGTATTTTAGGGATGCTTAATTTTTATTTTTTTTGACAACAGGGATGCTTAATTGGTTGTAAAGCACCGTCAAGCTAAGTAGTGCATTTGCTGATAATTAATAGTGCACACATGAGTGTGCTATTAATTATAGGTCCTGTGTACACTATCAGTTATTCGCAGATGCACTATCAAACATTTTTAAATGCACGATTGTAATTATAGGAATGCCATCTCATTTTTTCTTTAATTTTAATTCATTGATCATTTTAGATTAATAGATAAGATTAGTGATCACGTTTCTCAAAAAGCTACTAGTTCCTATATGATGTTATTATATATATATATATATATATATATATATATATATATATATAATTCAAGTGAAATAAAAATAAAATTCATTTGAAATTCTTGTCCACTTTAATTGAGTATTAATTTATTTATATTTTTAAAATCTAAAATTAATATAATTGAGTATTAATATATTTTTACGATCACAAATTTATAGAAGTGAGATTTATCTAGTATATACAATTATATATCGTGATTGTGAGTTTCTCTCGTTAATATAAATGAGATGGTACTTTAAAAAAATGATATTTTTTATTCATTTTTGACAAATTTCATGAACTATATAGAATAACTTGAAGTAGCAAAGAAAAAATTACATACTATATTGTTCTAGAATTGCTACTAATTCTATAACTACTTTCTCGAAGAGTTAATATCGCTTATACTAGGGCTCAAACTCATGATTTTCCATTTAGAAAAGCAACTTTGCGTCACTAGACCACAAGACCATTAGCTCGTGAAATATACATTAATGGTCCATAAAGTGTACTCAATTTAAGAAATAGTGTAAGGGCAATATCTTGGGAAGATTTTGGCTTCTTTTTTTTTTTTTTTTTTGAGTGATGTGAGAAACTTGCGTCCATTACCCGAAGGCATACATCGTGTAAATCATGCTCCTGCATAATAGTCCGCATACCATACATGAGAAGTAAACCACACTAGCAAAATCCTGTGCGATGAGCTCGACCGTAAATCCGTAATTAAAACTGTAAAAGTTTAGTCATTATCAAACTCGTGATCCTTTAGTATGAGAATTATGCTCTATTATACTTATCCCCACGCTTTCGGACCAATATATATATATATATATATATATATATATATATATATATTTTTTTTTTTTTTTTTTTTTTTTGTTTCTAGGGGTAGTCCCATCTTACGCTTTTTTTTTTTATTTCTTATTTTTCAACTGGGTTTTGTACATTTGGAAAGCCACATACATGATCCCACAAGATACTGTTTGGATACTGTTGGACCATATACATAAATTCTGGTGTTACAATTCATAATTTCATATCCAAGAGAGATCACAAACCAAACCAGTCTCTCTTGTCCATTTTGGCTAACGTCGTAATAGACCCGACCAACATACAAATGATGCGATTCTCTCTCCAATTGTTATTAATGTTGTCTATTCTTTGGCACGGGGTCTGGTTCATATGCGAACAGGGCTTTCTGTGCGGTCGTGTCGTGATTAGATACGCATAAATGTATTACAAAGTGTTCGAAAATGCACCATTAGGTGTGGTGCATTTTGTGCATTTCATTCTAGTGCTTTTCCGAACAGTATGTGGTGCATTTATGCATATCTAATGGTGCAATCCTCACCAGCCGCACGAGAAGTATTGTCCTCATTTGAACCAGTATCTTTTGATGCAATATTATTTTTAAGATTTTTAAAAAATAAAGTCTCTTTATATACACTGATGTCATAAAGTATATTATAGCATAGACATTAAGAGAACAATTTAGCGAGACTTTTTAATTTACAGAAAAATTTACAGTCGCTATTTAAATGTGTGTTCTGGATGAAGCTCTATTTGTGACTCTAGCCAACAAAGAATTATAAAGAAGCAAATCAGCCTAAGTTATCCATAAATGATCGGCTCAAACCAAGAAGGCCAAAAGACAGTTCTCACAAGAAGTCAGACTTGAAATATTGTGGTCACCAAGACACTTTAGTTAATTGGCCAACTTAATCGTGCATATTTATAAATGTCTACTGTACAATATAATGTCGGTCGTAAATCGTGATTCGTGACAATGTTGGACATTAAAAATATTAAGGAATGTGGTATGTTTTGTAATTTGGCATAATTAAATGCAAAGGTTCAATTTTGTCAAATTACAAAATATACCACATCTCTTACTATTTTTAGTATTCGACATTACTACAATAAACCAAAAACCTGCAATCACTAGTAAATATGAAAGTTTTCTCTTGTTTCAGATCATGTCTACTTATTGAACCAGTGAGCTAAGCCCGTTCGGGCAATATGAAAAATTTCTCATTCAATTCACATGATTGTTAGCCACAAATACATGAATTATATTTTCAGCTGCAAATCTGCAATGAATAACAGATCATGATTCCAACATATCACACAAAACAAAAGTGTTAAACATGATGTTTCCAGTTGGTAAGTTACAACTGCTGCTCTCAGACAATGCAAAATATATGGCATCTTTGTGTGTGATGATGGAGCAGAGTTCATGAGCTTATAATGCTCGCAGAATCGAGTGCTTAGCGGCTGGGTTGAGCAGATTAACGGGAGCCATACCCTTTCTCCGCCATGGATTCATAGATGCCTCACCGTTTTCGGATATAAGAGAAGGCAAGGAGCTGCTGATACCAAAGCCAAGAGGCGTCTTCTCCTGTTTTGGAGTTATCACCAGAGACCTGGAGATGTGGCCAAAACACTATTATTAAGCATTTAAGCTCGCTGTGTTAATTATAGACCGTATGCATTGCCCCGTTGTCCTTAAAAAAGCAAATAACAGTACTCTTACTTCATTTTCACTCAAATGGAAACAAACAACTTTTGGAAGTGCCTTTCAAGCTTTTTAAAAAGTTACGATGATTAGACATTGGCTAGAGTGGAGAATGATTTGTTCCAAGTTGGATTCGAGGTTGTTGTGAAGGCCAACCTCCAAACTTTACGGAGGTCCAGTCAGACATTGGCTAGGAGCGACCAGTCAGTCAATTGCTCGAGCAGGAAAAGTTTCTTGCATAATCCTTGTATGCATACAACAATAAAAATCCAGTTTGATTTTTAGAAGTTTCTTTACACATCTAAGCACAGAATAGCTTGTCCAATTGAATAATAATGCTCGACCTAAAAAGGAACTTGACGAATAGTGTTGAGACTTTTTTAAATTTTGTATGTCTAACTAAGTAGTTTATCGCTAATAGGGGCATAAAACAAGCATAGGATCGGACCGATGTTTCCAAACGAAAAGGAGAGAGTTGGTGAGAATACATACATGGTGGATATAGGTCCCTCGTATGCATATGCTATAAAGCCCTGTCGCTGCTTGTGCTTGGGATTAGCTGAGCATATCACATATACTACCCCGTGTCGCCTGATTGTGCGGCAGAAAGCACACATTTTCTTCACCGATGATCGCACCTTCATACCTAATTCAACAGCACCAATAACAATAACAACAATAATAAATAATAAATGTCTGCACTAGAGACCAAGAGAGAGAATCAAGAGCCATTTATCGAGCTAACTGGGATTGAAGCCTTATAGATGCTACAACAGTATTCCTTCCTTTCTGCTCACTCCGGTTTTCCAGTTTCTACTAGCTAATTTACTTTCAGATTCATAAGAAATGTTTTTTAGACAATTTTACAGCTTTATGAGCGAACTTAACGACTCCATTATAATGGAATATCTTAACAATGGCATGGTCTATCTTAGGGAAGGCAACGGGTTATATATTTTCAGGCACCTGACTCTCTCGAACCCTATTAGGATTGGTTCGGGTAGAGAACATGTGCTCATCAATAAAAGGCGAAGAATTTGATAAGTCAAAATGTAATCTTTTAGGACACAAGTACCTTCTCCAAACTAATGGCACTGCGGGAGAGCTAAAAAGGTCACTATTAGGGCTGTCACAAAACATAATCATTTTAGATGCAAGTACCCATTCCTTCAGTTTTAGCAGAAAAGACGCAATCTCCTAGAATCAAACTTCAACGCCACCATAAAACAATAAAGAAGAAACTGTAATCCTCTCTACTGTTGATAAATTCTACTCACAGTCCCTCTCGCTTTAGGCTAACACATAAAGATCGCATTCAATCGACCCGTGTGAAGAACAGGTGCCCAATAACAGACTACAAATTTAACAGCTCCAAAAATGCAATCTTCCTTAGCAAAAATTCCATTTCTTTATAGGGTGTGTATTGGGTAAACCCTACCTAGTGACCCTAGCTGGCAAAAAACCAACAACTTAGATTGTTCATAGCTGACCGGCTCAAACAAAAAAGACAAGGAGACCGCTCTTATTAGGGGCTTTCTTGGTCTCTTACTCATGGAATAGCTGAAGATCAGACAATCATTATTAGGGGCTTTCCAATTTCCAAATATTCAAATAATATCATCTTCTTGGGCATGATTAACCTTCCTTCATTCCTAATTATCACACAAAAGATGCAATCTACCAGAATCAAACATGAACCCAGTATCCATTACAAGTTCAATTCTTTCTGTTCATTTGACAACAAAAACCCCACATCCTTAAACCCATAGAAAGAATTCAACACTGAGCATCAAAATAGAACATGTACATATACCATACACACAAAAACACAAACCCATATGTACAGAGAATGCGAAAAACAAGTACCTGATCGAATGTTTTGTCACTTGTTAAGAAGGGATTGGAATCAAGATTTGGGTAACCTCGATTGTGTAATTGCAGATTGCTCACAAGTCCCTTACTAGTGGGCTGGTCTTATATTGTGATTTTAGTCTAGTATTGTATGTATGGGACAAATATTCCTGGCTTTATTTGCAGATTCCAGTGAATCCATATATACAAATAGTTTAGAATGCCCATTGGATTTGGGCCTGCAAGGCTGCAACTGTAAGACCATCCCTAACGAACATCGGCAAAAAAAATGGAAAATTGCACTTTTCGTCTCAAAATTATAGGGTAATTATAAAATTAGTCGCTAAGTATTGGTCATACACTCATACTCACTTTTTGATTCTAAATTATCATTGGGTGCATTTTTCGTATAGGGTCATTTGCAATTTTAGTATAATCCATGGAAGAAAAGTGAGCATGAAAATGACGAGAAGTGCAACTCCAATTATAACTCAGGGACGAAAAGTGAGCATGACCAACACTCAAGGACGAATTCTACAATTACCTTAAGATGAAAAGTGTAATTTTCCCGCAAAAAAAATGACACAATTTGCCTCTAACACTCCAAAACAGTAAAACTTTTACCCGTGGTGGGTGAATAGTATTACGTCATATTTGGCGCAGTATTATTCATGAACGTCAAAACTTTGAGGTTTTATTTTACTGTTTTGCCCTTGGTCTTTTCTTTTTTTTTTTTTTAAATAATTTCTTTTGTATTCTTTTTTTTTTTTTGTATTTACATATTTTGTTAAATATTTAAACATAAATTGTATATTATTAAAAATAATTTGTATCACTTGAAAGATCTCATCAAGACGATTAAAACAAGAGTAATATTAAATATATATTAATTATAATTTAAATTACATAAAACATAATCAAATTTTTAATTTATTAAATTACATTAAATTACAACTATATGTTATATTAAAATAATAAAAGTATTAATATAAATTTTTAATTTATGAGAATATAAATTATTTTAGTTTAGGAATAAAATTTGGTGTAAATGGGTTGGAGATATAAAAAAAATGGTGTAAGAATATGTTAAGAATATTTTTTTGGTGTAAAATTTGGTGTGATAGGATAAATATGAATATGGAAACAAATTTTACAATCATGTATTGTGAAAATGAAAACATTAATACGAACCATGCTATAATAATCTATACTATATATAAAAATAATATCCTCCTCTAAAATTTTCCCGCCCAAACGTAGGGGCATTTTAGTAATATGATAATTAATAATAATAATAATAATAATAATAATAATAATAATAATATAACTTCCATGCATATTTCTGCCTTAATTGCACCTCATTGACAGAAAATGAAAAAGGAAACCTAATTTATTGAAAATGAAATTAACCTCCAAATAAAACAATGAACACGTACATTTTTTATGTATTCATCAAATGAGATTAATGTTTTTTTTTTTTTGTAATTTACAAATTTTAAATATTTATTAGTTAAGTCAACAATAATTTTATTGAGATAAATCCATATCTATATCTATCTATATCTATATATCTATCTATATAAATAAATAAATAAATAAATAAATATATATATATATATATATATATATTATAATAATAATTTGTAAAAATTATTCCAAAATTCCTATCTCAAAATTTATTCTCCTCCTATTAAATTTATTTCCTTAAACTTAGTGACACAATTACCTAATCTTCCCTTAATTAATTTTGCTAATTAGGGGGCTAAATTGTGTAGGGCCCTCCCTCTCTCTCTTTATGGCTATAAATACAAGGAGAAACCCAGTCAGCCACCACCACTAATTTTCATCTCTCTTAAGTTCTGTTGTTTTTTGTTTATATAAAAGCATCAATATTTACATAGGAAGAACCACCATTCTCCATAGATGTGTGATATATTTGTTGTAGCACTTTTGCTCTTCTCCTCATCTCCTTTATCTCTGCATTCTCCAAATTCATGAATCTCTTCAACAGCCCACCGATTTCTCCATTCCCCACCAAACCTCCATCCCCTCTCTGCATCTTCGCATGCATGGATTGAGAAGGGGTTTTGTCTATGGCACTGAAGTAGGGAATTGCAGGGCTGATTGTGTGGATGGGAAGAGAATTTAAGCTTTGCTTTATAGCGTCAATGGCGTGAGCTTCAAGCTCATAAAGTGAAGTGATTAAAAGGTATTGTGCTTTGGCACCATTGATAGGTTACAATTTTTTGGATCATAGGATCCCAAGGTCTTCCAAGAATTGTTCAAGAGTTTACCGTTGTCATTTCTTAAGTATGCTTTAAATAGGCTTAAGTAGTTAATAGTTGATTGATTTAGTGATAGATAGATGATAGCTAATTGTGTTAATTATTTTTATCCGTTGATATAAATTGGTATGCATAAGAGGAGGTATTTGGTAAATTTAAATAAAAATTTAATAAATGCAAGTACTATAATAATCAACAACTAAGAATAAATTAGATTTTTAAAATGTTTTTGATTGATTTAGTGATATATTGATTTGGTAATATCCTACAAATAATTCACAGATTATTACGTCCATACAATTATGCAAATTATTTCAATTCACATATTATTACACATATAAAATTATGCTAATGGTTGCTTTTGAATAAAATATTATAATTATGGTAATTAAGAAATTAATTCACACATTATACTTTTATTAAACTTTTTTTTATACTTTCCGTTATATAGATTTTATCTAATCAATTAAGAAATTAATGGTACACATATTACAGAATAATTAAAGAAAATTAAAAAAAAAACATATTTGGACATAATTATAGAAAATTAAATATACACATATTCTGTCTATAATTAAATGAAATTAAACATACATATATTTGGACATAATTAAGGAAAATTAAATATACACATATTAGGTCTATGATTAAATGAAATTAAACACACACATATTATTCATAATTACAAACATGTATTTAAATTTTCAAAAAAAAAAAATCTGTATTTAACACTTTAATCTTACTATGGTAATTAAACATAGAGATTCTTTCATTTGATTATTGTATATTTTTTTTTACTTAAAATAATATCAATCTTACTATGGTAATTGAGACTTTTCCTAATATAATTTTTAATTAATCAATTTCAACATGCATGAATATATAAATCTTATAATTTCAAATAAATGTATATTTTCAAATATTAGAATTGATTATAATTTCATCACTAATTTTATTATTTAAATATATATAAGATTGCCATTCAAATCACAAGGAAGACAATTTCAATTAACGCTTTCATATGCAATGTCTATTAATAAAATTCAAGGGCAAAGTAGCAAATATGGATCTCATGTTAAATTGTTATTGAGTAAACCAGTTTTTGTCGATACTCAATTGTATATTGTTGCATCTAGAGTTAACCATCCCAGAGGTCTCAAAATTTGTATTTGCGGTAACTCTAGAAGAAATTGTACTTCAACTAATAATATAATTTACCAAGAAGTTTTTAATAATTTGTAATTTTAAATAATTTGTATTGAAATTTTAATTAAAAAGTTTTCTTTTAACTAATTACCCATCTTAAATATCAATTCATATTTTAATTGCAAATATCTATATTCATAACTTTTTCATATTAAATCAACATAATTATTAAATATGAAACTATATAAATGAATAAATCTAATATCTTCTTTTCATATATGAAAATAATCTAAATATTTCAAATTGTTAGTCCGTGCATCGCACGGGTATCATTAAATCGTAACAAATATTTTCAATCATACTATATTATATATATGCTATCAAAAAATACACGAATTACGAATTCTGGCTGAGATACAAAAATTACAAATGTCAATCATATTATATTATATATATGCTAATATATTACGAATGTCAATCATATTATATATAATATATAATAATAATAATAATAATAATAATAATAATAATATAACTCCTATGCATATTTGTGCCTTAATTGACACCTAATTGATAGAAAATGAAAAAGGAAACGAAAATCACTAATTGACTATAAATAAAAAAAAAAAGATCCCTAATTGATTGAAAATGAAAAAGAAAACAGAAATTAATCATTAATACTAGAAAATGAAAATTGAAAAAGGAAATGAGAATTACTAATTGCCTGCAAATAAAAAAAATGATCCCTACGCCATGCCTATAAAATGATAGGATCGAACTTGAGTTTGCCTTCCCCCTGTGCACTACTCAAGAGATTCAAGAATTGGATCTTCTCTCTAAGGTTTTTCCAAGAATGGTGGTTGTCGTCATTCCCGGTCTTGATCGTCGTCGCCATTAACATTTCCATTGATCTGTATCCTCTATCGGTTTTCTTCCTATTTTCTAAGTTCCCACATGTATGCATATGTTTATTAGCACGTCTTCCGTGTGCAGGAACATGTATGCATATGTTTAAAGATGGGTCCTTTTTGTTTTTAAGTCATTTTTATGTGATTTATTTTTGTATATACGTGATAGATCTAGCATTGAATCAATTACTCGGACTTTGATGAAATGGTGGAGAAATTACTTAGCATTCAAGTTATTGTTTTTACTATTCAAAGAAAAACAAAAACAAACCAACAAAAAACAAAAAATATAAACATATGCATCGATTGAATTGAAGTTTGAGGAATTACCGGAATTATAAATGCGAAACAAGAACTTTTGCATCCTTTTCCCCTGAAAATTGAAGTACACGCCCAAACACTTCAGCCCGAACAATTTAAAAAAAAATATTTAGCAAACAATAGAAAAGGAATATAAAAAACGATCCATAATTCAATGATTAATATTAATAATGTTAGCAGTAAAAATGAAAAATGAAAAAGAAAACAAAATTAACTTATGAGAAAAAATAGAAAACATAACAAAATTAAATTACCAGGAAACGGATTAATAATAATAAGGTTACTAATAAAAAGGAAAATCCTAACAAAATTTCCATTACGTGTTTTCCCGTCCAACCACTTCTGTCCAAACAATAGAAAATGAAAATTTATTGAGGAAACAATAGAAAAGGAAATAAAAAAGGGTCCATAATTTACTGATTAATGTTAGGAACATACTGTAATGGGTTTTGATAATACCAAATGTAATGTTCAATCCCCTAAGTCTCGATAGATAGGGAATAATGTAAGTTCGACAAGTAAACTAAGAGCGAAAATACAACCGGGTAATTGAGCTCAACTCGGAAAATATTTAAGCTTAAGGTGAACTTGTTTGAACATCTTAGAAGTTTCGTGTTGTAAGCTTATAGATAGATCAGAAGAAGGCACGAGACATCACTGGAGGAATAAGGGTCTGCGAGACATCAACTAAGTCTCGAGACATAAGCAGAGTTCGAGAGATGGAATCTCTCGAAACATCAATCCAGTTCGAGACATGAGATCGAGACATCAAGTAGTCGAGACATCAATTTTTGGTCTCAATAGACTAGCACTTCTCCGATGAACTGAACGACAGTTAACACGCATAGATAAAGTAATCTAAGTTTGGAGAAAAAGAATATCATGGAGATAAAATATTAAGGAGGTGCTGACAGAGTATTATGGGAAAATAGAACAACCGGAAGTGGATGCCACGTCAGAACTCCACAACCAACGGATAGAAGATGCACCAATCAAAGGTCGGTCTTATTCCCTAAAACGAGGATTAATGGGAATATAAAAAGAGTAACTTTTACCAAAAGAAGTAAGTGAAGTATGGACTCAAGATAGTGGAATATGGGATATTCACTACAAGACAAAAGGTTCAAGTTACAAGACCACCACTCCATGAAACATGCTAAATATATGCAAGTCCCATGATTGGCATGGGAGACAGATTTCAAACGGAATAATTTTCCCTTCAACGGAATTATTCCTCAACTCTCATATATAAGGACGTGAAGACACAAGTTCAATATACAAGAGAAAAGGTTCGAAAAATTCAAGCTATCATAAGAGGTGTCTAGTTCAAACGTTCAAAAGTGCAAGTGCTTAATTTGGAATATCATACTTGATATTCATAACAGCGAGAAAACACATCTTAGTGTTTTGAGAGAATTACAAAGCTTAAACTACTACACATCTAGAAGGTGACCGAAGCTACACTACAAGGAAGATTATCCATCGAAAGCTTTTGGTCAGATTGGAGATTGTTACACTCAACCTGTGACAACCGGAACAACCTTGCTTTGGAGAAGGCAAGAAGAGGCGGAGTAACCTGGGAGCTGTCTTGTGAAGATCCTGAGGCTTGAGGCGGGCTTGGTGATCAAAGCTCAAGTGNCGTGATCAAAGCTCAAGTGCTCGAGAGGTGGAGTAACAAGAAGCGGGGCGAAAAACTTGAGGCTTGAGGCGGGCTTCGTGATCAAAGCTCAAGCGCTCGATATTGTACTAAAAAGGAAAGTTTTAGTGCAATCCTTCTAGGGAGTTTCTAGAAGAAGAGTGGACGTAGACGGGTTGGCCGAACCACTTAAAAATCTCTCTCGCATTTACTTTCTGTTTTTACCTCTCGCTAACTATCTCTCGAACTGCACTGCATATAACCACACCTCTCGAACTAACTCAAACTCGTGCAAATTAAAAGGGGATAACTTTTCCGCTGCGCATAAAACTTTGTCTTCATCTTGTGAGGTATCGGACCTAAACATCCTAAGTCCAATACACACGAGAGGTCGAAAAAGATTTGCAAAAATCTTATACAAGTCTATTCACCCCCC
>NC_044928.1:2387723-2388483 GCF_003576645.1 Ipomoea triloba
CTTAACCAAGTTTTTCCCCAAAATTTAGGGATATTTCTGTAAAACTAAACTCATAATTAATTTAGTAAAAATCATTGATTTTTTTGACTAACCATATATATTTTCATAATATGATAAAAAATAGTAAATAAAAATAAAAATAACATCTAATAAAAATTAATCATATGATTAATGTATATAAAATAACATTTGCATAATAATATGAATAATATACAATTAAAATTTAAATTAGATGTATTAACAAATAATTATAAATTAATTTTCTCTTAAATGATTATTACTTTACTACGTGTTTATGTTTAATGGTTATAATGCTATTTATAAACAAAAAAATTGCAAACTTTATTTGCAAAATTATGGTCAAATAATGATTTTAGTCTCCAATTGTCCAGTATATGCATAATGGTAAACTTTTTAACAATGTTACAGTTTAATAGTCACACATAGATTAATTATAGAATAAAATTTCTATTCTATTTAGTCATACCTTATATAGCCTAAACTATTACACATCATTCCCGTCATTTCCTTTAATAATAACAATAATAATAATAATAATAATAATAATAATAATTTTATTACCTTAATTACTTTACTTTCTATATTTTTATAATATCCTATCAACCGGACAAAAATTTTATTTATAATTAAAAATATTTAATCTATACTATATATAAAAGTAAAATATAGATACTACATTGAGAAAGTAGCTATGAATAGATACTACATTGTAACAGAGTCAGTAGTACTCAAAAAAAAA
>NC_044928.1:2388768-2401702 GCF_003576645.1 Ipomoea triloba
CCCCCCCCCCACCCCCCACCCCCAAACCCCAAACTTTTGTAGTCAATTAATTAAATATTTTATTAGTCAAATAATTAATAAAGTTAATTTAGTAAGAAAATGTAAAATGGAAATGAACTAATATCTATTAATTGGTAATATATGGTAATAAATATATAAGAAAATTCCTTGAAAACTATGAGTAGTTTTATAAGAAAAAATAATTTACTAATTATTATTTACACAAATAATAATATTTCGAATACTTATCTATACTTCTATATCTATACTACTATTAATAAAAATAAAATCATCATTTGTAAAATTCCCGCCCAAACAATAGTAAAGATAAAATGGAAAAGAAAACTGATTTTACTAATTGATTGAAAATATAAAAAGATTCTAATAGAAAAGGAAACGGAAATTAGACAAATTGAAAAAGTAAAAGGATATTACTAATTAAATGAAAATTGATTGAAAATTATTTAAAAACTTAAAAAAAATAATTACACCATCCTTTTGAAAACTCTAAGTTATTTAAACTTTAAAAAATTAATTAAACATGGGTTATTATATTTTTTATAATAATTACAATTAATTTATTCAAATATGGAGGAGGAAGAAAAACTAAATGTGATATGGTGAAAATGAATATACTTAAGGTATAAAAGTATAATTGCACATATATTAGTGTAATTGATTAATAATAATTGTCTAATAATTATTATGGTAATTAAGCTAAACATTGGTCATATTACATAATATAATATAATTAAATTATTTTCCATTTTTCTCATATTTATTTTAGTAATAATATAATTACATATCGATATTTTATGATAATTGTAAACAAACAAGTCATATATTATTCAATTAATTGTGTAATACTTTTGCACTAATCTTATAATCAAATAATGTATACGTTCAATATTAAATTTTTTTTTTATAATTTCATCTTTATTTTTAATATCTAAATATATAATAAAAATAAATTGCGCTATATAATATTCGATGTCATCGCACGGATGTTGGACAATTATTTGCTCTAAATCAAGCTAGGAAAACATCAGAAAACATAATCAATCCAACCAATTTCATTAATTGCGCTATATAATATTCGATGTTAATTACAATTTATGTAATTGTATATCGATCCAAATATTCTTAAAATATTATAACAAATCCATTCCTTGCAAGTCACGGGCGAAAATACTAGTATATCTAAAAACTTGTATGAAACATTTAAATAGATTAGACTCTAGACATAATATTTAAATGACTCAAATCTCTTTCCCTTCAATGGGAGCGATAGTGTTGATTATAAGGAATATTTTGTGAGTGGTTGTTTGGTTCTAAGGAATCAAAGCAAAGAAGAATTTAGTTTATGATGAAACCATCACTGAACGCCGCTTATCGTTCCTGGGCGAATCTATCAGACCTTGAATTACCTAAACTGCGACTTACTACCCATTTGATAAAATCACTCAAAAACCACACCCAAGCAGTCCAAAGTAAGAACCGGATGATAATCCCACACGCACCCTTTAACCAGTCCACCTTTACGAAACTTCTCGACACTTCTTTGCCAACGCGTGGTTTTGGTTTTTCTGCCCTTCTCTTTACGCAGTTCAGTCATCTCATTGATGTGGAGCACTGTAACTGCATCATCAGAAGATATACAGATTCTGGAAAGCATTTGTATTCAGTTTTCGTGTATACCCAGATGCACAGACTCGACATTCGACCCAATAACTCAACTTTTCCGAGCGTTCTCAAGTCTGCAGCTCAAATTTGTTACGGGAGGTTTGGGGAATCGGTACATTGCAGTGTAACCACAATGGGTTTTGGTTCGGATTTGTATGCCAGCACTTCTCTTGTGNCCCCCCCCCCACCCCCCACCCCCAAACCCCAAACTTTTGTAGTCAATTAATTAAATATTTTATTAGTCAAATAATTAATAAAGTTAATTTAGTAAGAAAATGTAAAATGGAAATGAACTAATATCTATTAATTGGTAATATATGGTAATAAATATATAAGAAAATTCCTTGAAAACTATGAGTAGTTTTATAAGAAAAAATAATTTACTAATTATTATTTACACAAATAATAATATTTCGAATACTTATCTATACTTCTATATCTATACTACTATTAATAAAAATAAAATCATCATTTGTAAAATTCCCGCCCAAACAATAGTAAAGATAAAATGGAAAAGAAAACTGATTTTACTAATTGATTGAAAATATAAAAAGATTCTAATAGAAAAGGAAACGGAAATTAGACAAATTGAAAAAGTAAAAGGATATTACTAATTAAATGAAAATTGATTGAAAATTATTTAAAAACTTAAAAAAAATAATTACACCATCCTTTTGAAAACTCTAAGTTATTTAAACTTTAAAAAATTAATTAAACATGGGTTATTATATTTTTTATAATAATTACAATTAATTTATTCAAATATGGAGGAGGAAGAAAAACTAAATGTGATATGGTGAAAATGAATATACTTAAGGTATAAAAGTATAATTGCACATATATTAGTGTAATTGATTAATAATAATTGTCTAATAATTATTATGGTAATTAAGCTAAACATTGGTCATATTACATAATATAATATAATTAAATTATTTTCCATTTTTCTCATATTTATTTTAGTAATAATATAATTACATATCGATATTTTATGATAATTGTAA
Organism: Ipomoea triloba; assembly: GCF_003576645.1. Classification (NCBI taxonomy): domain Eukaryota; kingdom Viridiplantae; phylum Streptophyta; class Magnoliopsida; order Solanales; family Convolvulaceae; genus Ipomoea; species Ipomoea triloba. The sequence continues at coordinate 2,391,456 of NC_044928.1, forward strand.
ACAAACAAGTCATATATTATTCAATTAATTGTGTAATACTTTTGCACTAATCTTATAATCAAATAATGTATACGTTCAATATTAAATTTTTTTTTTATAATTTCATCTTTATTTTTAATATCTAAATATATAATAAAAATAAATTGCGCTATATAATATTCGATGTCATCGCACGGATGTTGGACAATTATTTGCTCTAAATCAAGCTAGGAAAACATCAGAAAACATAATCAATCCAACCAATTTCATTAATTGCGCTATATAATATTCGATGTTAATTACAATTTATGTAATTGTATATCGATCCAAATATTCTTAAAATATTATAACAAATCCATTCCTTGCAAGTCACGGGCGAAAATACTAGTATATCTAAAAACTTGTATGAAACATTTAAATAGATTAGACTCTAGACATAATATTTAAATGACTCAAATCTCTTTCCCTTCAATGGGAGCGATAGTGTTGATTATAAGGAATATTTTGTGAGTGGTTGTTTGGTTCTAAGGAATCAAAGCAAAGAAGAATTTAGTTTATGATGAAACCATCACTGAACGCCGCTTATCGTTCCTGGGCGAATCTATCAGACCTTGAATTACCTAAACTGCGACTTACTACCCATTTGATAAAATCACTCAAAAACCACACCCAAGCAGTCCAAAGTAAGAACCGGATGATAATCCCACACGCACCCTTTAACCAGTCCACCTTTACGAAACTTCTCGACACTTCTTTGCCAACGCGTGGTTTTGGTTTTTCTGCCCTTCTCTTTACGCAGTTCAGTCATCTCATTGATGTGGAGCACTGTAACTGCATCATCAGAAGATATACAGATTCTGGAAAGCATTTGTATTCAGTTTTCGTGTATACCCAGATGCACAGACTCGACATTCGACCCAATAACTCAACTTTTCCGAGCGTTCTCAAGTCTGCAGCTCAAATTTGTTACGGGAGGTTTGGGGAATCGGTACATTGCAGTGTAACCACAATGGGTTTTGGTTCGGATTTGTATGCCAGCACTTCTCTTGTGCACATGTACTGTGTTTGCGGACAACCCAGCCTAGCTCGCATGTTGTTCGATGAAATGCCTCAAAGAAATGTTGTTTCTTGGAATTCTTTGATTTCTGGTTATTTGCATTGTGGGAAGTTCAGGGAGGCAATTCATGTCTTTCGAGAAATGCAGGGTAGTGAAATTGAGCCAGGCGAGATGACTATGGCTAGTGTTTTGTCAGCTTGTGCTCATCTGGGGGCTTTGGATCAAGGGAAGTCAGTTCATGATTACATAATCAATAAAGGTTTGATGTTGAATGTTTATGTTGGCACTGCACTTATTGACATGTATGCTAAATGTGGTGACATTGATGAGGGTGAGAGGGTTTTCGAGGCAATGCAGGCGAAAAATGTGCAAACGTGGAATGTTTTGATCTCGGGATATGCCATGAATGGACGAGGTGAGGCTGCGCTGCTCACTTTCAACAGGATGATCGTGGAAAATTTCAAGCCTGATGTGGTCACTTTCTTGGGAGTTTTGTGTGCTTGTTGTCACCAAGGGTTTGTTGAAGAAGGAAGGAAGCTTTTCTCAAGAATGAGAAACGAATTTGGTTTGCAGCCAAAGATTGAGCATTATGGGTGCATGGTTGATCTACTTGGCCGTGGTGGATTCTTGGATGACGCTATNCATGTACTGTGTTTGCGGACAACCCAGCCTAGCTCGCATGTTGTTCGATGAAATGCCTCAAAGAAATGTTGTTTCTTGGAATTCTTTGATTTCTGGTTATTTGCATTGTGGGAAGTTCAGGGAGGCAATTCATGTCTTTCGAGAAATGCAGGGTAGTGAAATTGAGCCAGGCGAGATGACTATGGCTAGTGTTTTGTCAGCTTGTGCTCATCTGGGGGCTTTGGATCAAGGGAAGTCAGTTCATGATTACATAATCAATAAAGGTTTGATGTTGAATGTTTATGTTGGCACTGCACTTATTGACATGTATGCTAAATGTGGTGACATTGATGAGGGTGAGAGGGTTTTCGAGGCAATGCAGGCGAAAAATGTGCAAACGTGGAATGTTTTGATCTCGGGATATGCCATGAATGGACGAGGTGAGGCTGCGCTGCTCACTTTCAACAGGATGATCGTGGAAAATTTCAAGCCTGATGTGGTCACTTTCTTGGGAGTTTTGTGTGCTTGTTGTCACCAAGGGTTTGTTGAAGAAGGAAGGAAGCTTTTCTCAAGAATGAGAAACGAATTTGGTTTGCAGCCAAAGATTGAGCATTATGGGTGCATGGTTGATCTACTTGGCCGTGGTGGATTCTTGGATGGGTGCATGGTTGATCTACTTGGCCGTGGTGGATTCTTGGATGACGCTATGGAGATGATTCGTTCTATGAATCTGAAGCCGGACCCTGTTATATGGAGGGCACTACTTGTAGCTTGCAGATTTCATGGACGTGCAGAGTTAGGTGAATTCGCTTTCCAGAAACTCGTTGAGCTGGAACCCCGGAATGCAGATAATTATGTGTTGCTGTCAAATGTTTATGTTCATGATAAGAAGTGGGCGGAAGTTGGGGAATTAAGGAAACTGATGGATAGGAGAGGAATCAGAAAGGTCCCCGGTTGCAGCTCAATCGAAATCGAGAATGTGATGTATGTGTTTAAGGCATCAGATTCAATTGGACCGGGATATGTGGATGTTCATAATATGTTGGGTGAAATGAAAGAAAAGTTGAAATTTGCTGGGTATGCAGCAGAAACAGGGATGGTTTTGTACGATGTTGAGGAAGAGGAAAAGGAGCATAATCTGATATATCATAGCGAGAAGCTTGCACTAGCATTCGGGCTTCTGAATTCATCGAGTACGACTTTAAGGATAATGAAAAATTTAAGGATTTGCCAAGACTGCCATCACTTCTTTAAGCTTGTTTCTGCAGTTTATAGAAGGAACATTATTGTGAGAGACAGATATCGCTTTCACCATTTTACTGGGGGTATCTGTTCTTGTAAAGATTATTGGTAGTACGTTTATGCTGGCTCCTTTGAGGCCTATTCGGGAGAGGATTAGCAGAATTGCAGTGGTGGGGCTGTGTCAATGTTCCATATATGAGAGCTGTAACTATTATTTTCTAGGATCAATCATTCAATTTATTCTCACTGTTATGGAGTAGATGCAGAATTGGAAGTTACATGGAATTCCTGCATTGATGAGTAACTAACTGGACATGAAGTTGTTGGAAAGTGATACTGTGATAGGTTATGGCTTGATGAACAGCTCTGGGACCTGGGGGAGATCATTTACTGCCTCAGCTAAAGTGAGCATAAACTCGGGACCAACCAAGATGGTTAAAGATATAAACTTATAACCACAAGGTAACAAGTTCAAATCCCATCCATCTTGGTTTGAGCCAGTTAGCTATAGGCCACTTAGGTTAGTTTACTTTCTTGTATTCTTTTGCCCGCTAAGGTTACAGGTGGTTTCCTCAAATGTACATTGTGTTTCATTTCATTTAGCTTACTCAAAATCTTCCCTCACATTCTTGATAGTTGCAAGTATAATGTTGGATACAATTGTTATACTATGGACCAATGTCTACCTTATATTGTGAATCATGGTTCAAAAATTATGTCTTTACATTTAACATATTATGTAACTTCAATTAATAGATCATGTGCCTATAAATAAATTGAAAACACATAATTTGTTAGTTACAAACACATAATATGTTAACGGCATATTATGTGCCAGCAATTAACATATTATGCATTGTAATTAACATTTTATATGCCTTCAATTTATTTACCGACACATAATATGTTAATTGTGGTCACATAATATATTAACGGTAAATACATAATTTGAATTTGCCTGTCTAATTAGCGTAGGCTAAAGGAAATAACATTGTTATATTATTATTACTAGTATTTTCGCCCGTGCGTTGCACGAAATGGATTTGCTATATTATTTTAAGAATATTTGGATCGATATACAATTATATAAATTATAACATCAAATATTATATAGCGCAATTGATGAAATTTGTTGGACCGATTATGTTTTCTGATGTTTTCCTTACTTGAATTAAAGCAAATAATTGTCTAATTACCCGTGCGATTCACAGANGAGCATTATGGGTGCATGGTTGATCTACTTGGCCGTGGTGGATTCTTGGATGACGCTATGGAGATGATTCGTTCTATGAATCTGAAGCCGGACCCTGTTATATGGAGGGCACTACTTGTAGCTTGCAGATTTCATGGACGTGCAGAGTTAGGTGAATTCGCTTTCCAGAAACTCGTTGAGCTGGAACCCCGGAATGCAGATAATTATGTGTTGCTGTCAAATGTTTATGTTCATGATAAGAAGTGGGCGGAAGTTGGGGAATTAAGGAAACTGATGGATAGGAGAGGAATCAGAAAGGTCCCCGGTTGCAGCTCAATCGAAATCGAGAATGTGATGTATGTGTTTAAGGCATCAGATTCAATTGGACCGGGATATGTGGATGTTCATAATATGTTGGGTGAAATGAAAGAAAAGTTGAAATTTGCTGGGTATGCAGCAGAAACAGGGATGGTTTTGTACGATGTTGAGGAAGAGGAAAAGGAGCATAATCTGATATATCATAGCGAGAAGCTTGCACTAGCATTCGGGCTTCTGAATTCATCGAGTACGACTTTAAGGATAATGAAAAATTTAAGGATTTGCCAAGACTGCCATCACTTCTTTAAGCTTGTTTCTGCAGTTTATAGAAGGAACATTATTGTGAGAGACAGATATCGCTTTCACCATTTTACTGGGGGTATCTGTTCTTGTAAAGATTATTGGTAGTACGTTTATGCTGGCTCCTTTGAGGCCTATTCGGGAGAGGATTAGCAGAATTGCAGTGGTGGGGCTGTGTCAATGTTCCATATATGAGAGCTGTAACTATTATTTTCTAGGATCAATCATTCAATTTATTCTCACTGTTATGGAGTAGATGCAGAATTGGAAGTTACATGGAATTCCTGCATTGATGAGTAACTAACTGGACATGAAGTTGTTGGAAAGTGATACTGTGATAGGTTATGGCTTGATGAACAGCTCTGGGACCTGGGGGAGATCATTTACTGCCTCAGCTAAAGTGAGCATAAACTCGGGACCAACCAAGATGGTTAAAGATATAAACTTATAACCACAAGGTAACAAGTTCAAATCCCATCCATCTTGGTTTGAGCCAGTTAGCTATAGGCCACTTAGGTTAGTTTACTTTCTTGTATTCTTTTGCCCGCTAAGGTTACAGGTGGTTTCCTCAAATGTACATTGTGTTTCATTTCATTTAGCTTACTCAAAATCTTCCCTCACATTCTTGATAGTTGCAAGTATAATGTTGGATACAATTGTTATACTATGGACCAATGTCTACCTTATATTGTGAATCATGGTTCAAAAATTATGTCTTTACATTTAACATATTATGTAACTTCAATTAATAGATCATGTGCCTATAAATAAATTGAAAACACATAATTTGTTAGTTACAAACACATAATATGTTAACGGCATATTATGTGCCAGCAATTAACATATTATGCATTGTAATTAACATTTTATATGCCTTCAATTTATTTACCGACACATAATATGTTAATTGTGGTCACATAATATATTAACGGTAAATACATAATTTGAATTTGCCTGTCTAATTAGCGTAGGCTAAAGGAAATAACATTGTTATATTATTATTACTAGTATTTTCGCCCGTGCGTTGCACGAAATGGATTTGCTATATTATTTTAAGAATATTTGGATCGATATACAATTATATAAATTATAACATCAAATATTATATAGCGCAATTGATGAAATTTGTTGGACCGATTATGTTTTCTGATGTTTTCCTTACTTGAATTAAAGCAAATAATTGTCTAATTACCCGTGCGATTCACAGATAAATTTTTTATTATATATTTAGATAATAAAAATAAAAATAAAATTATAAAAAAATTATATTGAACATGTACATTTATTTGATTATAAGATTAGTGCAAAAGTATTACTCAATTAATTGATAATATATGACTTGTTTGTCTACAATTATCTTAAAAAGATTAATATGTAATATGACTTATGTAATTATATTATTACTAAAATAAATATGGGAAAAATTAGAAATAATTTAATTATAATTATAATTATAATTATAATTATTATAAAAATAAATTCAACGACCAATGTTTAGTTTAATTATCATAATAATTATTAGACAATTATTAATAGTCAATTACACTAATATATGTGAAATTATACTTTTATAACTTAAGTATATTCATGTTCACTATATCGCATTTAGTTTTTTTCTTCCTCCTCGATAGTTGAATGAATTAATTGTAATTATTATAAATAATCTAACAACACATGTTTAATTAATTTTTTTTAAGTTTAAATAATTTAAAGTTTTCAAAAGAAAGTGTAATTAACTTTCTTAAAAGTTTTTTAAAAATAATTTTTTAGTCAATTAGTAATGTCTTTTTCCTTTCCAATTTGCCTAATTTCCATTTCTTTTTTCGTTAGAATATTTTTATATTTTCAATCAATTAGTAAAATCAGTTTTCTTTTCCATTTTATCTTTACTATTGTTTGGGCGGAAATTTCACAAAGGATTATTTTATATTCATTAATAGTAGTATAGATATAGAAGTATAGATAAGTATTTGAATTATTATTATTGATGTAAATAATAATTAATAAATTTTTTTTTCTTATTAAATTATGTCGAATTTGTTTTCATTATTCTCACAATTATAATGGTTTAATTATTGTCATAATTTGGTAAATAAAATTTTGTTACCAATTAAACTTTATTAATTTTTTTTACCAATTAATTAATAATATTAGTTTGTGCAGTATAGAACACATCCAGTATAGAACAAAATTTTAAGAAGAATTTTCCAATTAGCTGATTGCTATCCACTCCTCTGGGAGCCTTTAACGATCCAAAATCTTTAAATTTGAACATGTGTTTGTAAATGGATGCAAGTTCCCTAAGGATGATCATGAAATTTAAAAAACCAAGCAAAAAGCTGAAAAAACTCAAAAAAAAAAAAAAAAAAAAANAGGTTACAGGTGGTTTCCTCAAATGTACATTGTGTTTCATTTCATTTAGCTTACTCAAAATCTTCCCTCACATTCTTGATAGTTGCAAGTATAATGTTGGATACAATTGTTATACTATGGACCAATGTCTACCTTATATTGTGAATCATGGTTCAAAAATTATGTCTTTACATTTAACATATTATGTAACTTCAATTAATAGATCATGTGCCTATAAATAAATTGAAAACACATAATTTGTTAGTTACAAACACATAATATGTTAACGGCATATTATGTGCCAGCAATTAACATATTATGCATTGTAATTAACATTTTATATGCCTTCAATTTATTTACCGACACATAATATGTTAATTGTGGTCACATAATATATTAACGGTAAATACATAATTTGAATTTGCCTGTCTAATTAGCGTAGGCTAAAGGAAATAACATTGTTATATTATTATTACTAGTATTTTCGCCCGTGCGTTGCACGAAATGGATTTGCTATATTATTTTAAGAATATTTGGATCGATATACAATTATATAAATTATAACATCAAATATTATATAGCGCAATTGATGAAATTTGTTGGACCGATTATGTTTTCTGATGTTTTCCTTACTTGAATTAAAGCAAATAATTGTCTAATTACCCGTGCGATTCACAGATAAATTTTTTATTATATATTTAGATAATAAAAATAAAAATAAAATTATAAAAAAATTATATTGAACATGTACATTTATTTGATTATAAGATTAGTGCAAAAGTATTACTCAATTAATTGATAATATATGACTTGTTTGTCTACAATTATCTTAAAAAGATTAATATGTAATATGACTTATGTAATTATATTATTACTAAAATAAATATGGGAAAAATTAGAAATAATTTAATTATAATTATAATTATAATTATAATTATTATAAAAATAAATTCAACGACCAATGTTTAGTTTAATTATCATAATAATTATTAGACAATTATTAATAGTCAATTACACTAATATATGTGAAATTATACTTTTATAACTTAAGTATATTCATGTTCACTATATCGCATTTAGTTTTTTTCTTCCTCCTCGATAGTTGAATGAATTAATTGTAATTATTATAAATAATCTAACAACACATGTTTAATTAATTTTTTTTAAGTTTAAATAATTTAAAGTTTTCAAAAGAAAGTGTAATTAACTTTCTTAAAAGTTTTTTAAAAATAATTTTTTAGTCAATTAGTAATGTCTTTTTCCTTTCCAATTTGCCTAATTTCCATTTCTTTTTTCGTTAGAATATTTTTATATTTTCAATCAATTAGTAAAATCAGTTTTCTTTTCCATTTTATCTTTACTATTGTTTGGGCGGAAATTTCACAAAGGATTATTTTATATTCATTAATAGTAGTATAGATATAGAAGTATAGATAAGTATTTGAATTATTATTATTGATGTAAATAATAATTAATAAATTTTTTTTTCTTATTAAATTATGTCGAATTTGTTTTCATTATTCTCACAATTATAATGGTTTAATTATTGTCATAATTTGGTAAATAAAATTTTGTTACCAATTAAACTTTATTAATTTTTTTTACCAATTAATTAATAATATTAGTTTGTGCAGTATAGAACACATCCAGTATAGAACAAAATTTTAAGAAGAATTTTCCAATTAGCTGATTGCTATCCACTCCTCTGGGAGCCTTTAACGATCCAAAATCTTTAAATTTGAACATGTGTTTGTAAATGGATGCAAGTTCCCTAAGGATGATCATGAAATTTAAAAAACCAAGCAAAAAGCTGAAAAAACTCAAAAAAAAAAAAAAAAAACTGGAATAATTGCAATGCATTTTGCATTTCTCTTTTAAAGTTCACAATATAGGATTAGGGATTTATATAAGGTTGTATCTTATTACAATAGAATTGTATAGTGATAGGAATTGTAATGTAGAATTGTTGATACAATAGGAATTGTAGTATAGAATTGTATTGTTTTAATATTATTCTATTGTTTATACGAATTGTATTGGAATTGTAGTATAGGAATTGTATTGTTTTAATATTATTCTATTGTTTTAATATTATTATATTATTTTAATTGTTTTAATGTACAATATTTTGGGCGGGAAGGAAGATTTCATTTTGGAGGATTTTGTTTTTATATATATATATATAAAGATAAAGATTTTGTAGTATTGGATTTCGTGTTTTAATAGCAGATTTATTTTATACGAATTGTATTGGAATTGTAGTATAGGAATTGTATTGTTTTAATATTATTCTATTGTTTTAATTGTTTTAATGTATAATATTTTGGGCGGGAAGGAAGATTTCGTTTTGGAGGATTTTGTTTTTATATATATAAAGATAAAGATTAGATAAGAGGGTCAAATACACTCCCAAACTTTATCTAAGAAGTCAATTAAGCCTCTGAACTTTTGAAAGTTGCAATTAGGTACATAAACATGTTGATTAGTTCATCAAGACCCAAATACCTGTTAGTGACTTCCGGTGATGAAAACCGACCATAGCGACCAACACATCGTTGGAGAAGGGTTGGTCGCCTTCTCCAGCAATTGGAGATGGTGACCAGACTGGTTGGTCGCCATCTTCGTGACGGAGAAGGGTTCTTTCTCCGACGACTAGAGATGGTGACGGAGAAGGAACCCTTCTCCATCGCTAGATAATGCGACGCCATCTCTAAGTGACGGAGAAGGCGACTAGGTTTGGTCGCCTTCTCTATCCAATCGCTAAAGGAGGTGACCAGTCCTTCTCCGGCGACGTGTTGATTGTCGTGGTTGCTTTTCGCCACCGGAACATGGCCAGACAATCTAGTGATCTGTTATTACTTGTTACTAACTGGTATTTGTGTCTTGATGCACTAAATTGACATGTTTATACACCTAATTGCAACTTTCAAAAGTTTGGGAGCCTAATTGATTTCTCAAGTAAAGTTCGGGGATGTATTATCATCATCATCATCATACATGTACGTACGTATATACACACACACACATACGTACGTATGTACACACGCACAGATACATACATACATACATACATACATATAAATAAATAAATAAATAAATATATATATATATATATATATATATATATATATATATATATATATATATATATATATATATATATATATATATATATATATATATATA
>NC_044928.1:2401904-2438552 GCF_003576645.1 Ipomoea triloba
ATATATATATATATATATATATATATATATATATATATATATATATATATATATATATATATATATATATATATATATATATATATATATATATAAAAGCTCATGGTTATACTAGGCTTGGATATAAATTGTAGTATCTTTATATCTTTATATATAATAAAGCAAAATCCTTTTGGTGAAAAGTTCCCGCCTAGCAGACGTAGTGTCCGAGCCCGAGTGGACGAACCAAGAGAGGATTCGATCACGAGCCACAACTGACGGGAAGTAGTCCGACCAACAGCTAGGTGCATGGTCTCCTCCGACATCGCCGAGATGAGAAGAGAAAGGATGGCTTGGTCCTGCTGGAGCCATTGTAGACGAGCAGAAGCCACAGCCCACCGGCGTTACTACTGTCTGCTGTCGACGCCCCTAGCGCGGGTACCTCAGGGCACGGATATGAGCCATCAACGAAACCAAGAAGTTCTTGGCCACGCAAGAACAGAATGAGTTGCGTTCTCCAAAACAGATAGTTACGGTTGGTTAATTTGATTGAGACAAAGTGGTGAGCCGACGATAGAGACGGAGTCAGGTTAAAAGGAGGAACAACATCAATTTCGGAAACAGTCCGCTCAGAAGAATCACGAGCAGAACTGTCGACATTATCCAGGGCTGCCTTGAAAGAAAACCTGGTTACTACTGATACCAGATGAGGATTGAATTGTCTGACATTACACGTAAACTAAACAGAGATAATATAAGAATGTAAATGAAGAAATCTAGTAGAAGACAACCACTAGAGTCCTAACATGTATGAGTATTGTGGGTACATTTATCCACATCGTACCCAGTATAATCATACATCGAATCATACATTTTTTTTTAATTATACGTGGTAGAAAAAATACGGTAACAGTCAACATGATATACTTTCTCATAAATCTATATATAGTCAATGATTAAATGTTCTCATTTTAATGATTAAATGTTCTCATTTTCATAATTTAATAATAGTTGTAAGTATCAAAGAATATAATGTGAGAAGTGTGAACTTTGACCAAGAATTAAATGGCCAGCTAAGTTTGCTTCCCCTCTACTCCTTTAAAGGAAAAGAAAATTAAAATTAAAATTTTTAAAAATGTCTAATTGCCCGGCCCCTTCAATCCAATGAATAATGTCATTAGGCATTATAAGTATTGAAAAGACTCTAATTAGGTACTTTAATTTAAAGTGGTAAAATAGTATAATTATGTCTTAGGCATGCATACATGTTCAACATGTTCCACAAGCTGAGCAAATACATAGTATCTTAATCTGTATGTGTATATATATACAACTTTTTATTTTAAAAATTGTTTTAAAAATAGACAACCAGTGGATGTTTTCGTTGATGAATTGCCATTGGATGTCCATCAACAAATAAAATAGTCATGACTATACATATTATGATCTCAAAAAAGTCTAGATCTGATCTAACCGTAATTCATCTTAGAGAAACGAAAGCTACATACCTTCCTTCACCCTCTAAGAAATGAAGGTGGCATGGACACCTTTATTTGTCTAGGTCTAAAGAATTTTAGATCCAAAGAGCCATAACTATCTTGTTCACAAATGAATAGCATGTACTTGTCCGTTAACAAAAATAGGAACGTTTTAAAAAAAATTAAAAAAATATATAAAATTTGTATACTCAAAATTCATGTAAGTATTATAGGATGCTACTTGGTAACCCAATAAGCCACACGTCAGCGACAACCTATTGAACATGTAAGATTAAAATCTAATTGTAGTATTTACCGATTTAAGATACTTAATTAGAGCTTTTGTATTTGTTTCTCAGTTAGATGACCTAATTACACCATTCGCTAAATTTAGAGGCTAATTTGATGTTTTTTTAAAATAAAAGGATAAAATGTCAAATATACCTTTAATTTCTACTGGTAGTTAAATGGATCATGAATGTAATTTAGTACCTCAATTAAAAATAATACAATTATATCAGGCAATTTCCATTCTTGTACAATTAAATATCCCAACAAAAAAAATAGTGCAATTGTACGTCCAATTATAGTGTAAGGGTATATTTGCCCCATTATTATTATTATTATTATTATTATTATTATTATTATTTAAAAAAAAAAAAGTTAGGCTAGATATGAACTTGCCAAGACTTGTATTGTTTATTGCTATACCTAATCATACTATCCATGCCTTGCAATATTAGGCATGCAATTGACCAAACAATGAATAAACAATATTATTATATATAAAATATGAACAATACAAATAAAATAATACGGAGTAGTTCTTTTTAAGAATATCACCAATTCTTTCTATTTATAGTAGTATGCACAAAATCTTTTTCACCATCGTAAAATTTTCCTAGAAAATATATCATAACTAAATGATCATGAAATTACAATAAACATTAACTGAGAAAATTTTAAACAAAAATAGAAGAGTGGTTTTTAGATTATTTTTTTTTAAGAAATGGAGAATATTTCGATCTCCTTTTTTAAAAAAATACCAATGTAACGAATTCTCTAACTTGGAGATCGAAATGAAAGACAATTTACACCCATGAATAGTAGGTCTTAGTATCAAATTTTATCGAAAAAATTGTAATTTATTCCCCTCAGAAATATGTTAATTATCAATGTCACCCTTAAATTATTAGTGGTGTAAATGTTGCCCTTCGATTTTTAAAACGTGACATATATTGCACCTCTCCTGAATTATTAGTACTGTAAATGTGGTTACTTGTCGTTTTCCATGTTTGAAGACCACTTTTTTTTTTCTTCCATTTTTCTTTCTTTGTTCGTCCTCTTTCCACTGACAACAACATTCCTCCTTCCTATTAGGGGATGGGTAATATATGTCACGTTATGAAAATGGAGGGGCAACATTTACACCGCTAATAATTCAGGATTGACATTGATAATTGACATATTTGTGTGGGACATAAATTACAATTTTTCCAATCCTATCAATAGTAATTTTAGTACGGAGTATATATTGAATGTTCATTTTGAAATAGTACACTGTACATTGTACATTAAAATTGAACATTTAAAAAATAATATTCAATATGCTAAAATTAATCTTCAATATATTAAAAATGAATATGTATGTCACTTATTTACATTTTAGCGTGGACAATGGTCCAAGGTACATACAATGATTGTACTTATAACTAGCCGCAAAATTTGAATAGTAATTCCATCACATTTAAAAAGATATCCTAATTTGACCCTAGCTTTAACTTGGATAAAAGGTCAATTTCATGTTCCTTGATTCTTAGTACAGCTATACATTTGAAATGAAAAATGCCCATCATGGCAACATACTAAACAAAAAGAAAAATGTAACAATCAAAGAAGTATGGGTGGGAAGGGAAATATTGCACAAATGAGGGGGTGTGAAAAGCAATTTTCACAAATTCAATAGGAATAGCCCACACGGCTGACGCCTCTTTCCTTGAGAATGGCGGTGTAAAGAGCGATTCTATTGGGTGGGATTTCTTGCAATTTTCCACTCTTCTTTATTGTACATGATGACTTTTGGACATTATTGCAGTGTAGCCTCCTGTATTCTTCGTTATTCCCACTTGGCTCCACAACATCTTTTGCAAAACGCACCCTCTTCTTCTTCTTTCTCTCATTCTTCCTCTTACCTTCTGCATATTTCACATATTAGTCCAAACAACACTTATTATATTACTAGTATTTTATATATGCGATACGCAAAAGTAGATGTCCAATATTAGTAATCCATATTAAAATCTTAGATTTATTTAGATTTTAGATATTTATATTATTATAAAATAATAATAATAATAATATAATAATAATAATAACAACAAAAGTTATAATGGTATGGGTATTTTTGACCAAACTTTTGTGTAGTACAACTCTTATAACATAATGTATTAAAAAGTAATGGAAAACATGGACATACATAAAAGGTATAACATTCATTTACACTTATTAGTTTTTAGATAAATACTAAAGAAAATTATTACAATTCCGATCCATATATAAAAATGTCATAATTTGGCATCTCCTTTATAATTTACGAACTATTATACAAAAGTGAAATTTACTTCTTATTAAGTATATAATTTATAAAATTACAAATATACCTCTATTACTTTTTTGTTTTAGAACAAATCCAGCCTAATGTCCAATATGTTGCAAAATTTTCTTTCATAAATTTGAAAATCACTACAAACCTCTTATAACTTGATTTTATTTCTATTTCTTGATAGGTAGAAGTAGAACCCGGCCCCATGGCAACATACAAAATTATAACAATCTTCTTTTTTTTTTTTTTTCTCAAGAATTACGAGAAAATATCATATGCACATGTAGATTACGGTCTTACAAAAAATGTCTTGAGATATTTCAACGAGACAGATCATATTTAATAATACGTGTTTTAATTGATTAATTAACACAAATAAAGGCGAAATTTGTCTAGTCGAAAATATCTTTAGAATTACATGAAGACTAACAAGAATATTGTTGGACAATGCAAGAAGACGAAGAAACTTAGGTTCAAGAAGTGTTGTTTTTTTCCCCAAAATATCCAACCGAAAAGGAAGGAAAAAGCGTAAAGTGAAAGGTTCACATGCAGAGAGGATTCCAATCATGTCAAGGAATATGCGAATCCAAAAACATTTTCAAATTAAAAAAAAAAAAAACATATTTTATTATTATTATTATTTCTTGTTTCTTGATTAATAGCAGTGAGTAGAGAAGAAAATTGAAGTTTGTGGGAAAACCTGAAGAGATGCAAGGACGAAGGAGAGGAATTGGGGTGGTTTCCGGCAGATGAATAGACGACCTCTGGAGGCGGCAGGCGAGGAGGACCACCGTGCCGGAAACCGCCATGGCCGTCGCTAAAACCATTGCTTGAGAAGTCAACATGGATTATTCCAACCACTGATCTTTTCTTAAAGAATTGAAAATAAATGAGAGAGACAGACAGAGAGAGAGAAGAGAAAGAGAAAGAGAAAGAGAGAAAGGTGGTTTGGTTTTGCGTGTGATATAGAGAGTAATAAATATTATTGTGAAAAATTTTAGAAGTTTGACTCAAACTTGGTGTATATTCAGTATTAACACTCCTCGAAAAGAGGGTAAATGACAAAAATAACCAAAAAAATAAAATTAATTTTTTAATTTATTCTGGGTTAATATTATATAGTGAATTTTTCAACTAAACATCACCTGAATTTTTCTTGCATGTTTTTAGTATGGTGTTTGGCAAAAAAATCTTACAGAAAAGATTAAAGATAGTAAAAAATTTAAATCAGGGACTAATAATGGAAAATATACTAGCCAAGGACTCTGAGTAAAAATGTCATAAAAATCGATGGACTAAAATTTTTTTTTAAAAAAAAAAAAACTCTTTTGATTAATTAATAGTTAAATTGGATGATTTTATTTTAATTTAATAATTTATCAATAATTACATCAAGTCAAGTAAATTTTATTCTGATAAAATATCTTAAACTCTTTCCAATACATAAATGGAAAAATAACATTGCAAGATATATCAAATAATACAAAATTAAATCCAAAAGAAAAAAAAATCCATGAATTGATGATGGGAAATTAAAAAGGATGCATTTATAGTAATTAATTCTCATTTAGGAAAAAGGAAAATGTGTAATAACTATATTTAATTAAATCCAATTATTCCCACCCAAAAAAAAAATTAAATCCAATTATGTTTTAAACCGGTCACACCATACCAAAGACTTTGTGGTCAAGCTGTGGCTCTCCCAAGTGAGGGGTCACAAGTTCAATCCCCAGTGGGGGTGTTGACTCTTTGTGTTTCAAAATATGTATGAAGTATGAACAGATACTACATTGTAACAAAGTCAATAGCATTCAAAAAAAAAAAAAAAAAAAGACAAACCGGTCACACCATGGTTTCCTTATAATTATTTTATACTTCAATTTCATTTAATTATTATATTGGAATTGTTTGGTTCATGAAGAATGGTGGTGGTGGTGGTAATTATGTTTTAAACTGATCACACCACGGTTTCCTTATAATTATTTTATATTTCAATTTCATTTAATTATCATAGTGTTTGGTTCATGAAGAATGGTACGGTGGTGGTGGTGGAACGTTAAGTTCATCATTTTTTAAGATATAGATAAAACAAAAATTATTGCATAATTTAAAAACTTTGGCATTCAATGTAAAACATGAAATTTGTTTGGTAAATAGGAGATTAGTCAATGGGACATTATGTGCTTCACATTGATTACTAATAAGAACCTGCGCTAATATATAAGGTTACGTTTGGGTCAAATATATACTCATGAGCTAATTTTTGTGGTGTAATTAGGGTTTAAGTTCATATTAGTTGGTATCATACTCACTGAGTCGACAGTATGCTGGTCTAGCTTGCTCCATGCACCTACAGCTCGCCAACAAGAGGTAGCGAGGCAGCAAATTGGTAATATAGCCCATGGGGTTGACTCACAAAGGAGAATAATATTCCGGTTGGGGTTTGAACTCCTCACACTATGACTAGCATTATTTGTAGGCATTACCTCCCATTGTTATTTTCACAATTTTTTAATCGTAATTTTGACGGTAAGTATTGTTACTGGGTATATTTGATAGAAGTGAAGTATAGTATTATTTGTGTGTAATGGGTAAGTACAGTAGACAAGTGAGTAACAATTCCCCAATGTAGATCTGTGTACTTAATGAGAGTGAGTGATTTGAGTACAATATAGTAGTGTTGTGTATCATAAACAAAAAGTGTCCCCATTGCATCTACCACAAGTCTGCTACTTATACTATGGCTGCAACGGCTCTTCCTCTGGTGAGTGTAACGGACTCCCAGTCCTGACGAGCATACATTGAGTGCTAGTAATGGTGAACATATATTGAGTGCCGGTAATGGTAAGTCGTTGGAGTAATTATCATCTCATCAATGTGTCGTCTTTGTGTAACGAGTGACCGTTTGTTGCCTTCGGGTCAATGCTGATGATACGAGTCGGGTGTTGCATGCCCAATTATCCTGTCAAATTCTTTTAGACAAATAATTCCTGTTACATCTTAATTTTAAATTTTATGATTTTGTGAAAGTTAATTTGTCACATAATTGTCACTCTATTGTTAACTTTATGAACAAATTTGTATA
The DNA here is from genome assembly GCF_003576645.1 of Ipomoea triloba. Lineage (NCBI taxonomy): Eukaryota > Viridiplantae > Streptophyta > Magnoliopsida > Solanales > Convolvulaceae > Ipomoea > Ipomoea triloba. Next base: position 2,409,049 of record NC_044928.1, read on the forward strand.
TTCCAAATTTCGCAAAATAACCTTAGTACACAAATTAAAATCAAATGAATTTTTTTTTTTAAATAACAAGAAAATCGACAACCACTACCCAAGAATGTGCATTGGTTAAACTCTGTTCCTGTATAATAATTCATAAATCACACATAAAAAAAATTATATTTTGGGTCATGGACCACATTGTAAGGTTGATCACAAATAAATATTCATTTTAGTATATTAAATGTTTATTTTTAATGTATTGAATGATCATTTTTAGAATATTATTTAAAATTAAATTTTCAATATACTAAAAATGAGTTTCCAAAAAAAAAATGAACTTCTATATTAGTGATTCACCTTACAATGTTAAGCATGGTCCACAGTATAATAATACGGGTCAAATTATATATATATATATATATATATATATATATATATATATATATATATATATATTACAATTTTCATTATAAGTATTACAATTTTCTTTCTAAATAACTCTTCAACCCTTAATATTACTTTTTAATTTAAAATTATTACATTTTTTTAATCAAAAATACGATATATTTCCTCATAAGTAGTAGTATTTCTTCATAAATAACAATTAATTAATTCATTCATAATTAACATTACATTTTTTTTCTTATAAATAACTATTGAACGACTAAATATTACTTCTCTTTTTTTCATAAAAAATATTACTTCTTTTTTTTAAAGCATTACATTTTTTTTTATAATTATCAAACAATTTATTCATGATTAGTTTCTACATTTTTCAACATAAGTATTACATTTTCATCTTGACTTGACATATCTCACGAATAAAAGTCTATGAAACTCTTTCACAAAAGACTCACTCAAAAATAAATCGTACTAATAGAATAGAACTCTGTATGACAAATTGAATCAAAAAGATGTTAACAAAAATCAAACAAATATAACCTCTTGAATCATGGTCCACCCCTCTAAGGAACATATTTGTTTCTAGTCTAAATTGAAGTAGTAGCTTTAACATCTTTGTAGCACAATAGCTATAGAAATTCCTGATTATTTTATACAGTTGTAAGTTGTAACAAGTAAATCAACAGGTCCAACATCAAAGAAAGAGACATCACACCTGAGTGTGACTCATGTCAAAATTGCAAAAAAGACAAGAAAGCCAACACTGATTCAGATGATACATACAAAACATCATCTGAGCAAAAAGGATAACTTTCATCACAAGTCTTTTGCATGTCGAGTGATCGCCAGAGCCTCAGGTTCATCACGGGAAGTCAATTGGGTTTGGCTGCAAGGCTTTCTGGACGAGCCCGGCCTGTTCTTTGATGTGAACCTGTAGGAAACCAGTAGCGGTTGAAGCTGAAGAGAGACGGCCGACATATTTGATGTCGTCCATGTTGCCCCTCCCAACCGCCTTCATTGCAGTACAAAGGCGAGGTGCAACGTAATGGAATGCGCCCATGTTCATGGGCTCTTCCTGGCACCAGACAATCTCCGCATCTGAAAAGAAATCATTAAAATGGAATCAAGATTGACACTTTAGGTTTTTCGTCCACTCTTGAAAAGCTGATTTTAAGATCGCAAGCTTTCATCAAGTGACTGATACTAAACTTAAGGTTCTAAAGGACTACGAGCATCTAAACTATATGATAACGCTAAATAAATCTTACACTAATCACACTGACTTGTTTGATCACTTAAACAGCCAAAAGAATGTAAAAGGACAAACTCGGGTATCTTAAAGAATGATGCACATACTTGGATAGCGTTTCAATTCACGCTGGACAAGGTCGTACGGGAAAGGACAGAGCTGTTCCACCCTACAGATAGCAACATCCTTGCCATCGACCTTTCTCCTCTCTTCATCAAGCTCGTAATAGATCTGAAATAAGCAGGGAGGAAAACCAAAGAAATATCATAAGTATCTAAAATCAATAATGTTAATAACATATCATAAAGCAGTTTGCTTTTCTATTATATTATTTGAGTGATACACTTCACTACGCTTGGAGGTACAAGAAAATGTGCATGTGGAAACACATATCTGAAATGAACAGGAAACGAGTGATGTGAGATAAAGGTAAAGAACCCTACAGACCTTTCCTGAGCAAAGAACCAAGCGTCTAATACCCTCTTCGCGATCCGAATGATAATTCTGATCTTTTATGAGGCGCTTAAACCTGGTGCCTTGTTTATCAAAACCGGGGTGGCCTTGGACATCATCAAACTCAGATAGGTTTGACTTGCATTCCTTGTGGCGAAGCAAACTCTTTGGTGCCATCACAATAAGAGGTTTACGGAAATCCCTGTGGATCTGAGATGACAAATACATTGTACATAAGAAAATGACTAAATAAGCGATCAAGATTAGAACAGTCTCTCAGTGACACTTACTTGTCGTCGGAGTACATGGAAATAATTTGCAGGAGTAGTTACATTCACCACCTGCCAATTGCATTCTTGAATCTGTTTTCGAAGAGTTGGGTCCATCTCAGGGATAACATAGGGGTTATCAGCACTCATCTGGAATCATGATTAACGGGATGGTATTGGTCAAACGTTGTGCATTTTGAAAGAACTTAAAGAATAGAAGTACTGTCAAGTTGCAAGAGATTATCGACTCGACTAGAACACAACAGTTCACAATGAATGCGAAAGAAACAACCTCTATTAGGTTGGAGATTTATTTTAACATATAACAAAGTTAACAGCATTTTTATAATTACAATTTCGTAAGAACCTGATTATGATTTGATCTTAAGTAACATTCAGTGAAAGTGTGAAACACCCGTTTCACTCTATTAATCCTCAAATGAAGCCAGCAGAAATCGGGAACCGATCATGCACAAGCAAGAGGAAGAATATTGAAGAAAACATAGGCATTTTGAATCTAGCTTAGCAGATTAGGTCAATACCTGAAGAAAACGCTCCAGGCGTGCACTCGAATGTTCAGGACCCTGGCCATCATAGCCATGAGGTAGAAGCACAACTAAACCAGTCTGGCGCAACCACTTGGCCTCCCCACTGCTCAAGAACTGGTCAAATATCACCTCGGCTCCATTGGCAAAATCACCAAATTGGGCTTCCCAAAGTATAAGTGAATTTGGATTTTCCATTGAATAACCTAATTCAAATCCTAGAACACCAAACTCTGAAAGAGAGCTGTAGAAAGAACACAAAATTGAAAACAAGGTCTTATTTATAACGAAAACAGAACATATATAACTACCCAAATGAGCCTTAGTACTAATCTAGTTAAGGTCAGATGGAAAGAAACAAAAAAAAACTATAAAAAAAAAGGGTACACTGCCTAGAATGGAACATCAGTACTTCTGAAGGAAGGCATTTCAACTATCAATCAGAGAAAAACGAGGTACACTGACTAAACTATTATAGCCTGAGAAATGTATTTTAACATCAATTAACCCTTTTTTTTCTTTCATAGATAAAATCAACTTAAACTAATAAAATGTTAGAACTTAGAAACCACTTGCCTCATAAAACCCTCATATTCAAATTCATATGGAGATGAACATTTATGGGAAAATGTTGATCAAACATTCAAATGATAGATCAATAAAGAATTCAAGATATAATAAACGGAAGCAATTACAGGAACATACTGAGAAAAAAGGTAATTGAAGTAGAAAATCTTTATACCAGCCCAAAAACAAAAATTTCTGCCATAACTTACCTGTTGCTGACAGTAAACATTTCTTCATTTTGATCCTTCATAATGTGATCCAGAGGACAATACTGCTCTCCTGTCTCCTGATCGTGGAGAACAGCATGTCTGTGACTGAAAGTACCCCTTTCAACGTCCTGACCACTCAACCTGACATGATTACCTTCCACGAGCAATGTTGCAAATGCAAGTGCTTCTGCTACTGCCCAGTCAATGCCCTCACCAGTCTCAATCATCTTTCGGCGCTCATCAAAAATTCTTTTTATTGCTCTGTGAGGCTTAAAACTTTCTGGAAGGGTTGTGATTGCTTTGCCAACATTTGTCAAAATCTCTGGCTTGACACTGCGGAGAAAGCATATATTGAGCCTCAAGTTCCAAATAAAACAGAAAGAAGAAAAAGTAATACACTAAATGTTGGACTTCCCAGAGAGCAGAAAGTGTACCCAGTATTTCTGATTCGGGAAAGCTGTTCAGGAGACTTGAATCCTAACCAAAATGCTGAGAGCCAGTCTCGTTTTTGAGGAACATAGTCTTTGCTAGCAACAAACTCTTCATTAAGTATAGTATTGATTTTATTCTGTATCTTCTCAATCTCTTCTTTTGTAACATGACCAGATTCCAAAAGTTTCTTCTGATAGATCTCCATCGAAGAAGGATGATTCTTGATGACCTACAGAAACCATTCAAAGATAGAAAGTTAGATTTATATCAAGGACCATTGAGAAAAAAAAAATGCAAAGCATGGACAGTATCGATTATAGTCAAGCTCCTTACATAGAAGCAAAAAGTGAATAGTATGGTGCCTTTAAATAAACCAATTATTCCAAAGAACAAGGAAAATAAAAGGTAAAAAGAGCAAACCTGATACATTTTGGGTTGAGTAAAGGATGGTTCATCAATTTCATTATGTCCAAATCGACGATAACAAACTATATCGACCACAACATCTGAGTGGAATGTCTGGCGCCACTCTGCAGCAAGCTCACAGGCATGTACAACAGCTTCAACATCATCACCATTGACATGGAAAATTGGAGCATCCAAGGCCTTGGCAACATCAGTACAATACTGAGAAGATCTTCCAGAGCTTGGATCAGTAGTGAAGGCCACTTGATTGTTAACTACAATGTGTATGGTGCCACCAACACTGTAGTTTGGAAGAGCGCTAAGATGCAACGTTTCATAAACAACTCCTTGCCCTGCAAAGCTACCATCACCATGAATCAGAATACCCATATTCTTTGTCCTATCCACATCATTATTATAATATTGTTTTGCTCTAGTTTTCCCAATCACAACTGGGTCCACAGCTTCCAAATGACTTGGATTTGCAACCAGTGAAAGATGAATTCTCTTCCCTCCTCGAGTTGGCCGATCATACGATGTGCCTAAGTGGTACTTCACATCACCAGTTCCCACATAACCAGCATCATTCACAGGTTTTGTACCGCCACTAAATTCATTAAAAATCTGCCGGAGAGGCTTACGGACAACATTACCCAGAACATTTAGTCTTCCTCTGTGAGACATACCTATAACTATACTCTCCACTCCTAGATCAGCTGCCCTGTCAAACATTTCCTTCATACCAGGAATCAAGGTTTCACAGCCTTCCAGCCCAAATCTCTTGGCAGCCACCCATTTGGTGGCCAAGAAGTTCTCAAACTGAGTGCTCCACATCAACCGGTCAAGAATAACCTCACGCCTCTGGCGGTTGTATTCCATAGGTGTTGGTGTTTCGAGCCGCTCCCTCAACCAATTACATTTTTCCCGATCAGGAATGTGCATAAACTCAAAACCAATTCTTCCACAGTAAGCCTGCTCAAGTCGGGTCAAAATTGATCTCAAGGTCTGCACTGGACGGTTCTCGGACAAGAAACCAGACATTCTCCAAACACCAAGGAAGAACTCACGATCAAGATCAGCTTCAGTAAATCCATAACAAGCAGGGTCCAAATCTTCAGGAATCTCTCTCTCTTCTAAATCCAAAGGGTCCAGCTTGGCTTTCATGTGACCATTGACCTGATAAGCCCTTACAAGCAACAAGAGCCGCATGCTTTCCTGAATTGTTTGGCCAGAGATCCCTGGAGATGTAGTTGCCTGGCCAACAAAATTCCTGAAGAAATTATCCCATGACTCATCAACACTACTTGGGTCTTGTTCCCATGCCCGCTGAAGCTCCTCAAGGTACACACTACTTGTCCCATCTAAGAAACTATCCGTCAGCTTAGAAAGTGGCACAGGCCGTGGCACAGGGGCAGATTGTGCCTTGGACCGAACAACTGTGGTCTGAAAGTACCGACTTTGAGAAGGGAGAATACGAGTTCCAGGGACATGTGACCCACCATGTGACAAAGCTCTCCTAAGGGCAAGCTTTGCCACATTAGATCCAGCTCTAAACCACACCATTGCTACAACCCGAGTTCTCAAAATTCAATAACTTGTCCAAAGACTTATTCACTTAACCTCACTAACAGCAGTAGACCATACTCTATCTTCAATCCAACCAGCAACCATGATTAACACATCAAGATAAAATAAACTGAAATGTTAATAACCAAGCAGAATGACAGGCAAACCATAACCTAATATCTCAAAATACTCAAAAATTACCATAGTAGTTTAGGAAACTTATCAGGAAAGCCACCTAAAGTTCTAAACCAGAAATTAATACCCATAAGTATCAAATTTTGAAACGAATCCACCTCATCGATAAACACCAAATCAAGATCTAAACTTTCCTAACACATCACTAATATGAGCTGAAATTAATGGGTTAACAAGATTGCTGAAAAATAAAACTCATTTATCACTGGATTCATTACGATTAATAAACTCTGAAATATTGTAAGTTCAGAAAAACCAAAAAATCAAGATTGGGAGAAAGCTAAGAGTTATGTCAATACCTCTCGTACGGACAAGAAAGGAGAGAGTTTCGGCTGCTGAGAGGAACCCTAAAATGTGGGCATAACCAAAATAGCTTCGAGAGCTGGTTCTAAACTTGGGAATGGAAGTTCAAACCAAGATCTTTTCCTAGTAATATCTTCTACTTTTTTTGGATTGCCACTTGCCTTTTTCTCAAGTTGGTTGTTTGACTGCATGGCGAGTGAGTCATGCTATTGCCATGCGGCGCCGTGCCCAGTGGGCTTTTCCTTTTCTTTCAAAAAAGTTTTGAGACTATACTCGGAATTGGGCCAAACAAAATCCTCTCATTGTGCCCTACTTTGTAACAACAATTTAAAAAATATAAAGCATGTGTTTGGTTTAAACATTGAAATTGAGATAGTGATGAGAATCAAATACTTGTTTATTGTCAAAAACCTTGTGGTCTAGTGGTCTGTCAGTAGTACTCGAGTTGGGCGGGAATGCGGGATGTCACTCTCTTATCATGTACTTTAGACCAGTGTCTTTTCAGTTTATTTGTCAATCAGCGAATTTATTAGTCCATTCTTTTGCTTGAGTAACTACTTCTCAATCTGGTTTGTTAGTTTGGGACGTTTTCATTCTTTCTTGTATTGAACATTTATTTCATGCTTCTTAATATATGAGTTCGTTTTCTTCAAAAAAAAAAAAGAGAAAGAAAATATGAGAAGTCATTTTTTTTTTTTGAAAAGATATGAGAAGTCATTTTGTTTGGTAGTAAATAAGAATTGAAAAAGAAATTATTAATTAAAATAAGAATAAATAAAAATGAATTGTTTAAATAGGGTTTAGGGTTGAAAAAATCGCTAGGTGTTCATTGGGCGGTCTGGGAGTGCCTAGCACTTAGGCGGGGATTAAACGATGCCTAGGAGCCGGTGTATTTTTTTAAATTGTTTAAATATTTTTTTAAAGACTAATATTACTATATAATACTAAAATATTAAATATTAACCTAAAAAATATTTAGAGTTTAAACAATTTGGGGTTATTTCGCTCAAACAATGTTGTTTTGAATATAATAACCCATTAAAAAAAAAAGAATAATAGCTAATCAGCCGACTAGGCGACCTAGTCAGTGCCTAGGAGACCTAGGCGGTCAGCGCCTAAGCAATCTAGGAGGCCGCTTAGACCACCGATTAAGGTGATATGCTAGGCGGTTGGCCGACGCCTATACTGGATTTTGCAACACTGATGTGTATTTAAATTCAATGTTTAATGCATGAACAATGATTTTTAGTTTAAAAAAAATAAACAATGATTTTTACTCCGTATTTTTTTCTTCCTTATTGTTGATTTCACTATTCAAAAGTAGATGAATAGTAGGATATTAAAAAAAAAATAGACAAACAAATATGATAATAGATACCAAAACCTATAGTAATGTGCAAAAAATTCCCAGCCAAAGATTTTTTTCTTTTAATTTTGTCCAAATGTATCCCTACGTGGTAGGGGACTGGCCAAATGGTTTGTTTCATTCACATGGGTAGAAATTGAACCGCCAACCTCATGCTTAAAGAACAAGGTGTTGAACCGCCACACTAACCGTATTGGTTAAAGATTTTTTTAATGATTCAAAAACTCATAAAGTCGTAATCACTATTTAAAAATGCGTAAAAATAAATTTCATTTTTAGTATAATAGTAAATACATTACACTATAATGTTAGTAAGAATCAAACTCAAAAAATTTAGATACTAAACTTTGATCATCCATCTATGAGACTCTTCTCCAGGAGTACAGGACTGCCACAAAAACAAAGGTGGGGGTGGGGCCCACGAAAAAACATCGTATAGGGGCCAGACAAACGGCGTCGTACGCTCTCAACTACAATTGCCTCGGCCGTTTCAAACCGTTTCCCCCACCTTCAATAAAGAAATGAAGAAGCTTATCCATGGAGGAGACACATACTGCTGCTCCCAACAATAATACACATGCTCATCAATACTCCCCTCCCATACACCCTTACCCAATCAAAAAGATCCAATTTTTTTTTAAACCCCAATCTATACATACAACTTGTGTGTCTATAGCTTTGCCTTGAAGGGAACTCTAACCCTCAACTGAAGATACTAAAAAAAACAAACAACGATTCAATAGCTTTGGGTTTCTTCCATCATACATAAGGCTAATCTGTCATTTTCACTCTGACGATTTATACCCATCTGAACACTCTTTCCTTGTGATGGCTTCTATAGCACCCTTGTCCAAGTCCCAGCCTTTTCTTGAAAACACCCAATTTACAGGGCTCAAGAGGCCTCAAGCTCCGATTTTCTCGGTGCCCATTGGGAGGAATCAGCAAAGTTCAAGGCTTTCCTTGAGAAAATCCAAGATGGTGGTGGCTTCATCTACAACTGCTGCAGAGAGGCCCAAGAAGAGGTACCCTGGGGAGGCTAAGGGGTTTGTGGAGGAGATGAGGTTTGTGGCTATGAAACTGCATACTAGGGACCAGGCTAAGGAGGGGGAGAAAGAGCCTGAAGGTCAGCCTATGGCTAAATGGGAGCCAAGTGTTGAAGGGTACTTGAAGTTCTTGGTGGACAGCAAATTTGTATATGATACTCTGGAGAAGATTGTGGAAAAAGCCCCTTTTCCTGAGTGTGAGTTTGTCCATATATATATTGCTCTGCCTTCTTTTTCTGCAATTAATCTAACATCTATGTATGGTATTTAGGTGTATAGTATTAGACTTACCTTTTGATGGTTTGGCTTTGTTTAGGGTGTGTTAGTGGTTGTTTTGAACAAATTCTTTGTAGTCTATGTTGTTGTAATATTTGCTTCTTCTTTTATGTTTGCTAATGGCTTATCAGATGTGTTCCCACTTCCCACTTAAGAGATAGGGCTAGCTAGGATCTGTTTTTAAATTAAGCTGTTGGAACATGAGCTGGGACATCTGTTTTCTATGTCATGTTTGTCACAGATGATGAATTTATCTCCTTCCATCAAAATACTAGTTATAGCGGTGTGGGTGAGTGGTCCATTGCTCCTGTTGTTTTAGTGTAGAGACTAAAGCATGTTGTTTTTCCTCATTGTTAGGGAGCTTGGTGTGAGCTAGGTGTCTTTGATGTTGCTAATGCGTTTTGAATGTATTTAATGTTTTTGTGCAAATTCTCCTTTTAGGTTGCAGGTTGAAATGAGTTAGCTTTGCTTTTTGAAGTGATTTTTGGCTGTTTCTTTTCCTCTTGTTATTTTGTCTCCTCTAAAGAATTGATTTTAAAGATCCATTTCATGTTGTGACACCGGTTTAAAATGCGTCTAAATTGATTGCACGCACTCGCTGGACTGGAAAAAAGGTAGCTATGATGAGTTTTAGAAAGAGCGTAGATCACTTTGTTACGAATTGCTTTGAATAAACGGTGCAGTAAGGAGTGTAATATTTAATAAAGCTCGAGTGTGGCTGAAAAATGGCAAAGTTCTTGTGCTTTAGAGGTTTATAATAACTAGTGAAGTACGCGTTGAAACACATTTGAGGAAGAGAAAGCAGAGCTTCAGCCTCGGTCCAGTGTTTCCCTCAGTTAAGTCCAGTTGAGTCCGGTTTCTGTTCTTGATAAGTTAGGGGGCACGAAATGACATAGAATGGTTTTTCTCAAACATGACTATTCAGGCTGTTGGCGTTTTAACTTTCTTTCTTTTTATTTATAGTTCTAAAGGGTGGAAATCATTAGGACTATAGAAGGAAGTTTCGTGAAGATCACAATAGAATAGACAGAGAGTACAAGCATAGCAACAGAAATATTGGTCATATTTCTAGTAGAGCTTGTTCATCCAATATTTCTTAGGAATGGGAAGTTTACTTTTTTTTTTTTTTAACATGATCATTTTATGCTTGTACGGTTGTACACTTGTACATGACCTGCATACGTAAGTTCTTGTTGAGCGGAGGCCGGTGAAGGGCCAAGTCCAACACTAGGTGGCTAGGGTATTGTTGGGCGGAGGTCTGAAGGGCCAAGTCCAGCACCCTGTCTTTCGAAAATGTGACGGTATAAGGAAACAGAGTTGCGCCTTTGCTACGAGCTATAGCTTTTGGCGTAGTAGTAAGCACTTGATCCTAACCGTTCTTTATTGTGAAACGGGGAGCTACTCATAAGACGTTATTTAACAAACCTTTAAACCTAGACTTGTGGTTAAGTGTAATGCTTTTTATATTTTATTTGGGCTGCAGATGCTGAATTTAGGAATACGGGTCTGGAAAGGTCAGAAAGGCTGGCAAAGGATCTGGAATGGTTTAGGCAGCAGGGTCATGCCATTCCAGAGCCATCAGAACCTGGCCTCAACTATGCCCGCATTCTTGAAGAACTATCACAGAACGATCCTCAGGCGTTCCTTTGCCACTTTTACAACATATACTTTGCCCATTCAGCTGGAGGCCGCATGATTGGGAGAAAGGTGAGGCTCGAGGTTACTTGTGGTTTGGTTTAATTTGCATACTACACACACTTGACCACGAGCAAGCTATATATCAAATGGTGTGGCAGTGGAAAATGTAATTTGGTTAGCTTTAGTCGATTATTTGCTCTCCTGTTTTCAGGTAGCCGAGAAAATACTGAACAAGAAAGAGTTGGAGTTTTACAAATGGGATGGTGACCTTTCTCAGCTTCTGCAGAATGTTAGGGAGAAGCTGAACAAAGTTGCTGATGTAAGTTTCTGAGTAACCTTTTTGGATTCCTTATTAAATTTACCAAAATCTTTCAACTCATTTTACTGTCATTCTTTACCCTGCAGAGCTGGACCAGAGAGCAGAAGGACCACTGTCTCGAGGAGACAGAGAAGTCGTTCAAGCTCTCGGGAGATATTCTCCGTTTGATTCTCTCCTCGTAATCTCCAAGCGAGTTAAATTTCACTCGTGCTGTTTGTAATGTCCCAGCAAAGCAAAAAATCGCACTTCCACTGCTGTTATTGTGTATGTTTAATGGCACAGGCTGATGCCATTGTCCATTGTTGAATGCTCCTTTCCTTGCTTTCAATATAAGGCTATGTATATAGTACTTTGCCTGTTAATATGCAAATTCCAAAATTGGATCTGAACCTCAGTTTCTGCCCTACTTGTTTTTGTGTCATGAGTAAGTCCTAACCATAGGAGACACCTTTAAATCCATACTATACTCAAACTGATAAATTATTGTATGGATCATGGTCCACATAATTATGTGGACTATGAATGCATTATATGTTTTTAATATATTAAAAGTACATTATTTGTTTATTGAATGTACATTATTTGATAATATATTAAAAACCATATAATTTTAAATAATGTACTTATTATTTATAGTTCACACAAATGTGTGGATCATGGTCCATGGAATAATGATTGACTCATTCGAACTCCCGACCTCTCTAAGAGATGAGAATACACAACCACTGATGCCAATTAAATTAATTATAATTTATTTTTAGAAATAATCATTACAACTATGAATCATTTCCATTGTTTTGAGCATAATTAATTCATTATTATAATTTCAGCTATTATCAGGTATTTAAAGGATAAATCTTATCATTATTTTGAATATAATTTATTTACAAAATTATTATTTATTAATCATAACCATTTTTTTGAACCTAAACCATTACTATAATTTTTATTATTTTTTAGTATTTTAGACAAACTTTTATTATAATTTAATTTACCATATATAAAGCATATAATATTTTTTTTTTTTGAAAACATATAATATTATTTAATCTCTCTAAAAAAAATTAATTTCAAATATACAAACAAAAATCTTTTCCTAGGATGTGTAGGAAAAGGATTATGTTTATATATATATAGACATAGATTATCAAACATTCAAACATTCTTTATAAATTCACGTACTCTTAAGAACAAGATTTCTCCCAGCATATTCAACCCCGTGCATTATGGAACCACTCGGTATGCGTCTTCTTTTTCCGAATTACGAGTTTAGATAACAGATTTATATTTGTCTGTAACTCAATTGGTTCGTGTAGTAGATTCAAGGGCCGATCCAAATATTTTATAGGTCCGGGGCGAAACTTTAAAAAAGACCCTATTTCAAGTAATCGTTTTTGAACCATTGTTTTCCTTTCATATTAAAATCTTTATCATAACCTTGATCACACAATAGATTAGAGCAGATAAGAGCATATTAGAGAGCTAGAATTAGAACATATCAGAGTTAGGATCACAGCATATTAGAGTAGTTAGTTGTGATTCTATTAACTGTTCTAACTTGTTTTTTTTTTTATTACTTTTTTCGCTTCGAGATAAATGTTTTTTACCTAAAATAAATTTAAAAAAATTTGTTATAAGAAAGAACAAAAGCACCTGAATTTTTTAAAAAATTTTCCCCAATAATTAATAAGTTTAGTTGTAACACAAATTTCAAACATTTTTCTTTCACTTTCTAAGTTTCTTGTTTTATATTATAATTATAACACTATATATTAAAAAAGAATATATATATATATATATATATATATATATATATATATATATAGATATCTCTTCAAGCATGTGCCCTGAGCGTCGTCCAGTCCGCCCTTGCTTAGGACCGAGCCCTGAGTATATTGTAGACAACAATACATAATTACAGTGCTAGGGAGTTACACACAATGTGGTGAACTTTGGACATTAAGTACTAATCATCCCACAGGATGTTGATTCATCCTAATTTATTCTTCTAGTGTATCAAATTATAGGGCCTAAGGCATGGGAATTTAGTCTTTTATCGACAAGATTTAAATTTAAGTTTTATTACTTTATCTCTACATTATTAAAATTTAGATTCGATTTTCCATCACCTGACCTAACTGATTGATATTTTGTATTGATGCGACAGTGAAACGGCAGAAAACAGAGTGCATTGATTTCATAAGCAGGCTGCCGGATTCAATAATTCATCAAATCTTGGATCGGCTTCCGATCAAATATGTCCACCGCGCATCCATCTTGTCCAAGGACTGGCACCGCTGCGTCTCCGATTACCCTCTCCCGGAGTTGAGAATCCCAGTTTCCGATGAAGCTCAGCTGTCTCCCAACAATATACAAGGCTTCTACGCGCGAGCGGAGCGCCGCGTACGCGCCTTCTACCAAGATATCCCTTCGTCTCTGCCGAGAAGCACGCTGCAAATCGACTTCCCCACTAGACAATCTCTTCTCTACTGCAACCGAGTTCTGGGTATTGTGGCCGATCAAGAGAGAGTGAAAGAGCAGGATGTTCGCCTCACCGGTTGTCCCTCGGCGCCCATCAATACTTACACTGGCTTCCAGAGAATCTTGGCCGCCGATTCTCTCGTCGTGCTGGAGTTGAGTCGCTGCAAGCTCACTCTTCAGAGATTGGAGGTAATCTATCATTTTTCTAATTCAATCACCCATTTACCAAATAAGACTCTTTGACCAGGTAAATAATCAACCTATCAGTCAATTTTGACTTATTTAACTATTATTAGTTTTTTGGTTAATAAATTTTTTATAACTCCAAAATATTAAAATTCAAAAGAATACTCAAAACAGCCATTTCAATTAACTTTTAAAAAAAAGAAATTATACCAAACAGTTATCATGTAACAGCTAATCTATTAAACAACATTAAGTAATTATACATGCAGGTGAAGCTTCCCAATCTGCGGAAGATGTGTTTTATGGATTGCGTGTTGTCTCGAAGAGATCGCGTGTTGCATAAGTTTCTACAGGGATCGCCGTCCGTGAAGCACCTCCGCATCCGCAACTGCGATCGGATCGAGAGACTCGTCGACGGCGTCTACAAGATCGTCATTCCGGCGGAAAATCTCAAGTACTTCGACTGCGTCGTCCGGAGATGCTACCCGCAGACGGTGACCATGGACATCCAGTCCCGCGTTCTCCGCGCTTTCCGTTTCGAATACTCGCCCTCTCCCTCGCCCACGTGGCACCCGCCGCATTTCCGGATGAACATCGACCTCACGCGCCACCCATCCATGACGCAGTTGAGGCTGAAGAGGGTGACGTTTCTTCGGCGCTCCGATCGCCTCCCGATGGACTTCATCCCCGGCGCCTTGGCCGCCGTTCAAGATTTGCATCTCAAATTCTGCCGGTTTCAGCCGCGGAACTCCGTCCCCGGCCGCACCATTCTTACCCATAGCCTCACCAGATTGGTGTTGTTTGAAAACCTACGATTCAACCTCGGCGTCAACGTTGTTGCCCCAAATTTAGTTTCGCTCCAATACCATAATTCTTCTTCGCACCCATCAAACCCTTTGTCTCACATTATCGCCTTAAATCTCCGGGACATTCATATCAAAATCATAGCGCCCACTCAGCTTTCTCTCATAGCCTCCATTAATGATGAACTCAAGAAGCTTAGAATCTACCCATATGTTAGCATACAATGCTTCTCTCTTCCCAACAAAGTAAGTACTCAATCTATATCCATGTTTTACTTTATTTTTCTAGGTATGCTTTAACTGCTTAATAAAAATAATAGTTATTACATTAAGTGGATCGTAAATTAAAAATACATTGTTTGTGTATATATAAACTACATTATATTATTTGAAAGTATATGACTTTTTATATATTATCAAATTAAATAATGTATATTCAGTACACAAATAATGTACTTTTAATATATTAAAAATGTATCTTGTATTTCATGGAAAGTATATTATTTGAGTATTGAAAGTATATTATTTTGTATGAGGTATATTTAGTACAAATAATGTACTTTTAATATATTGAAAATGTAATTTTTTTTTGTGATCCACATAAAAATTTGCCTAATAAAAAAGGGTGAGGCATATTTTTGTTTATTCATTTTTCTTCATCAAATAAAAATGAAATATTTGGTGGGAGTAAAAATTGGAAATATAATTTGGAAGTATGTGTATAGCATTTCTCAATTTGTATACTGATTTTTTGCATTTGTCTGACGTGAAAAAGTTTCACACATTTTTTTTTTTTTTGGTATAACTGAATAGCAAGAATGTCATAGTATTGGACATTGTTATTATTCGGTGTTGTAGAATCAATTTTTTTAGGGTGGATCTAATAATATTATTATTATGTGCAGGGTTTGGGTGCGCAAGAACAGCAAGGGATAGTGATGCAACAAAAGCTATTTGAAGTGAACTGGAAATCTCTGCTGCAATGTGAATCATTAGCAGGTAATACTGTATGCATATCATCCAGGACTTGCTGATTTATTCTCCATGATGAAGATCCCAATCATCAGTTAGAAGTCGTTGGCTCAAGTGAAAAAGGCTTGAGAAAGTTGTTTAAATAATGGCTCAAGTATAAAATGAGTTTGAATATATGTGTATATCGGTATACAACAATTTCATTGAAAGATCAGAATTGTTCCGAACTGGCCTAAGCCACATTATGCAAAGAGACATCATTATCATCTCAATATATACTTAGATTTTATTTCCATTCTATTCTATGTACATATATATTCCATGATGATCTATACAAATTCCTTGACTGAGTATTTAGTTTGGCCACAAGGAATGTTAGGTCAAAGTATTTACTTACAAGATCTGATTTGGTTGGAATATTTTTGAATTTTTTACTACATGGTTTTATATAATTAATGACTAATTTGTAAGTAGCAAGCAATTGCAACCATCGGGCTAGATTATGCAACTCTAACCCACCTCATGCGGGCTCGCATGTTAGTTCGCGAGCTTAACTTTAAAAGAAATTATTATTTTATATTCAAATAATTTAACCTAAATAATATTAAATTTTTTCATGTTTAAAAATTTAAAAATTTATATTTTTTAAGATTTTAATGTTTAGTGTGTGTATATATATAGTCTGCGGGCTAGCCTGCCAACCCGCACGAGCCAAGCCCACCGAGACTGTATTTTCACAGGCCAAAAATTCTAGGTTTTAACTCGCCCCACCGCAAGGCGGTTTAGGGCTGGCCCACCGGCATCGTCCCACCTTGACACCTTGCCACTCTGAATACTCTAAACATGAAAGTCATAGGAGATTGTGTTGGCTTTCTATGAACGTACACTTGAATTACTTCAAGTGAATTTCGTAGAAGGAGATATGATCAAAATACTCTTAACATGTCACAATGTACACATTTTGCTATTTTTGCTTAGAAATTCTTGAAATTCAAATATTAATGAATTAAGAATCATATTCCATCAAACTAAACTAGATTCAAACAAAATTAAAGTATATAAGCCTGAGGCTTATATTCCTGAAAACGAACTATAAAAATGTAGAGGCTTATATAGTGCTTACCACTTTTAATTGTTTTGATTGCCGGTCTTCTCACAAAGACCGTCAAGGAGAAACGTTGGTATAGACATGGAAAAAATTCTCTTATAGCCATGGTCGACTTGCTTATTGAATCAGAGGTGAAGTTTTTTTTTTTTTTTAAACAATCAAAGGTGAAGTTGAACCTTCAACATACGCTTACTTGTTTCCAAATTAAAGTAGTAGAGATTGAAATTGAATCTAGCTAATAATGCTTGAAATAGAAATTGCAATTGGAATCTAAATTTTTCTAGGGCTCTAAAAGCGAAGAACATGAAAGGAAATTCTACTTTTAATCCTAATCTAATGTCTAGAGTTCTAATTCTAATTCTATTGCCCCAAATGGTTCCCAACTCCCTCTATTTGCAGCCTTGGACTTAAGTTGCAGATTTGGCTGTCACTTGGCCTCGCGGATGCTTCCTCCCTACTCTGCATACAACAGCTCTGGTTTCTAAATCGTATCGTTTTACACCTTGTAGACATTTAAATTAGACTTTGTAGTCTTCATAGAACTTGTAGCTCTTTCATTTATCTTTCCAATTCCATTTTAATCACTTGATTATTTTTTTTTTTTTTACATTTTTATGCTGAAAGCTTGAAATATGATTAAAATACTGAGATATTGCTTGACAGAGAAAAATCAAGCAGAATTCTGGCCGTGAGGGCATCCGTGTGAGGCTTGGTCTACACTCCAAATCCACTTTTCTTCATTTCCTTTGCTCCTTTGGGTACTTGGGTCATGCCATGATACTTCTAGCTCACTCTTTTTCACTTTCTTGACCTCTAATGGCTCCCGAAACACACCTTTGTATTGATACAATATGACTTCAAACACATTCAATTGAGCTTCAAATTGCGCTTGATTTAGTCCTTTTTACCTTAAAATACAAAAGTACTATCAATTATCTATTAAAATGATGACAAATCGTAAAATTCAAGTGTAAATCATTGAATACAAGCTCTAAAATACGTTTAGAAAATCAAATCTAAGTCTAATATAGGAAGAAAATGAATAAAGAAATGTCATTGCTTAGAAAAAACAGCCTTTTTATTGTTTTTTTTTTTTTATAGATCAAACTC
This sequence comes from Ipomoea triloba, assembly GCF_003576645.1. Lineage (NCBI taxonomy): Eukaryota > Viridiplantae > Streptophyta > Magnoliopsida > Solanales > Convolvulaceae > Ipomoea > Ipomoea triloba. Next base: position 2,426,925 of record NC_044928.1, read on the forward strand.
TCTAAGTTATCACTTCTATATTTTCAAATTTACAATTTCATAATTTGAAACCTCAATTTAGCTTTTCAAATACACCATCTTTGTTATAAAGATTGCATTTTGTATTTTAAATTTTAATACTCCGTATTATTATGTGGTGTGTGCATGTATGTGTGTATATATATTGGTAGGTTGGAGTAAGAATAATTCTTCATGTAAATAGTACTCAAAAAATTCTTCATGTAAATAATGAGGATTAATCACATCTATCCGTTTAAAAAAAAAATCACATCTATCCATTTAAATTAATCAATGGTTAAAAATTAATGGGGGCATTTGGTTGAAAGGAAGGAATTAGGGGGAAATGAATTGTAATTCGGTGGGAAAAATAAGGTGGAATAAACTAAGAATTAAAATTATAGTGTTTGGTATGCATGTATATATAGGATTACATGGAATTGAAATGGAATAAGTGATAGAATGACTGAAATGCCCTTATGTAAGAAAACAGATGAGTAGATGAGAATAATGACAGGAACAATAATGTCTCCACACTCCTCAATTCAATGCTAAATTACAATTCATAAGGGAGGGATCATGAATTGCAATTCAACAAATGGTGAGAATTGTAATTCGGCCTCTAACCAAACAATGTAAAACTACATTAGTACATTACATTCAGCAAATGGAGGGAATTAGGGCTTCAACGAATTTCAATTCAATTGCAATCAAATTACATTCAACCAGCTGACAGCCTGTAAAGAATAACATGTACTCTCTAAAATGTCACGGAGTTCAAAACTTTTCATCTATTGCAACAATTCACTAAACATCAAGAATTCAACAATTAATCTAACTTTTGTCATCAAGGGACAGTCTCCCATTTCAATACTACTATCATGAGACCTGTAGGAATTGAAATGATCTCGAAAATTCTCTGAAAAATGGAGAAAATTAGAAACCCACGAGAGGTTAGAAATTTGGAAAAAGAACAAGGAGGACGAGAGGTAGAGATCTTGGGTAGGTTGTAAGTACGAGTCGGGTTGCAACTATCTCCTTAAAACCTTATTTACCGCCTTCCATGGTGTTAGGAGCGTTGCAGTTTAGGTTTCCCAAGATAAAACGCAATACGGTTCTAATGTTTGAGCACCCAAACTTAGAACCCGGCGAATGAGAACGTGGGATGAACACAAGTGGCTAGAAAGGAGGAGCAGAGTTTTGATGTGAAAAACTTGATTTTTTCTGTCATCAAATGTTGCTGCTCAACCTGCAATTATATAGGAGATGAGCAATTAATAGCATATTAATCATGACATTAATCTGATAATTAAATCAGACATATAGCCCCTGTAACAGCAGACCATTACCTGAGAATAATTATAATTAATTCGAAATTAATTCCGTAACAGATGAATCGTACACGAGATGAGATGAGACAACGAGGGGTAAACCCGAGTTGATCATATTACACAAGTGGACAATCATTCAACCAAACTTGTGTTGATCGAATGGTAGAAGTCCTAGCTGGTTTTTTTTTTGTTTTTTTTTTTTTTCTGAAATGCGTGTTTGGAGTGTACTGCGCGTCCTAGCGGGCACGTGTTTCCCACGCACCAGCTGACGGCCGACGGGACACTGAAATGGTTCTTCTATCTTTTCTTTTTCGGCTTTCCTTTTTGTTTTTTTTTTTTAAAAGTTTTGTTAAACTATTGTTAAATTTAATCTTGTTAAATTTTTGCCGTGTTTCTTTTTTTTTTTTTTTGGCCGTTGCATTATTCCTTTTTTTTTTTAAGAAAAAAATTATTAAAACATTGTTAAATTTAATTTTGTTGTTAAATTTTTAACAATTTTATAATTATAAAATTATTTTATAATTTGACAACCGGCATTGTATATTAAATAAGAACAAAAATAAAAAAAAAATCATAATATATATGACGTTAGTTGTGTACAAAAATCAATGTTGTACTCCGTATCTTTTTTAAAATTAAAATAAATTCCGTAATTATTAACGACTTCCATTTTTGCAAAAAATTGACATTAAAACATTTTTTTTAAAATTATAATTTTATTTTATATTTTAATAGCAATTTTATTAAAACTAACGTGATATATATGTTCAATGTTATATGCTATAGCAGTGACAAAACTAATTGTTCATCGTCATAGTAATCCTCATCTTTGTAATATATTTTGTCATTGTCACTAGTATACAACGAGTTTTAGTAGGAGTTTACCGATTTGGGTGGTAGAAAAAACGAGGATGTTTCGATATTTCAAGTTGCAATGAACAAACCCTTTGTTGTGAAGGTGCAAAAGCCCATTGAGAATCTGGTAAGTGAAGAAATGAATGTAAAATTCTAGGATTTTATTGTTCTATATGTATTTTTTTTAAAAACAAATATTTATTCAATAATCAATTCGAAGAATATGAAAATAATGAGATAATTAGATTCAAAAATAAGCATAAATAATCAATTTATCACAAGATATAAACATAAGAAATCAAAGAAAGCTGACAAACCTTTGCTTATTGATAAGAAATTGATCACACTCATACAAACACCGCGATGATATTTTCCTATGCCACATATCCCCATAGAAGCAACAATAATCCCTGTTGAGTTTTTCATAAGAATGTCAAACTCACTGTGGCATGCCACAATTGTGACATTCCACCAACACCAGTTTCCTCCATGCAAGAGCTTCTTCATCTTTTCAGGGAAAACCATTTTCATTCTTAGTTTGCAAGAAGAATTAGGGATATTTATTTGAAGAAATTTTGTGTATTTTATAGTTGTAGTTTGAGTTGTGGGTTAGGTTTGGATCAATATAAGAAATTATTCCCGCAAAATGATTTATTTCCTTTCTTGGTCATGTTTTCAGAGCGTATCAAGCTGTAAATACATTGCATTTGGTTTAGTATGTGAAATTTCCAAATCCATTTCACATTACCTAATAGGCAAAACATTAAGAATTTAGGTGTAATGAGATCCAATGAATGTAATAAAAATATTTAAGAAAAAACCTACAAAATTATATTTGGAAATCTCACATTATCTTTAAGTATCTTATGTTACTTGTATTGTTCAATACTTCAATTGCACCTTTATTTGAACCAGGGCCAAATTTTAGGGAGTGCAAGATGGGTAACAGCATAGGACCCCAAAATTTTGGGAGCCCCTAGTCCAGCACTGGCCTAATAGTTAGTATATGTATTTGTGATTATATTGGTCTAAAATTAAAATTTTTTTTTTTTGCATTTTTCTCTTTGCAATTTTTCTTCAATTAGTTTATTTATACTTTGATAGGGCCTCACTACTTATTTATCAGCATAGGGCCACACAAAAAAAAAAAAAAAAAAAAAATCCAGCCCTGATTTGAACAATTTAGTTTTATAATTTGAGATTTTCCTATAATGTCACATGTGAAAATACTTGATCACCTATTCAAAGTAGTTAGTGATGGAGTAATATTATGAGGTGTTTCACTAAATTTGTGATACCAAGTGCAACATTTTATTTTTGGTAAGCAACCATTTATGCAAGACATGCATAATGATACGAAAAATAATGTTCTTTTTAAATTTACCCCTTAATGTTCACCTCATGATGTGACAATAAATTTGTTTATAATAATAAGGAAAAAGTGTCAAATAAGCCACTGAACTTATCACTTTTGTGCAATTGGACCATTGAACTTAAAAAGTGTGCAATTCAACCATCAAACAAGCAAAATTTGTGCAATTGGACCATTTTTACAAAATTTTTTAATTCAATTTGAGTTAAAAACATTTCAATATTGACTCCCAAGTAGTATGGTAGAAGAAAATGTCACTCTCAATACATATATGTTAGTAATATAATTGGATTTTACCAAAAATTTTTTGTAAAAATGGTCCAATTGCACAAATTTTGTTGGTTTGATGGTTGAATTGCACACTTTTTAAGTTCAATGGCCCAATTGCACAAAAGCAATAAGTTCAGTGGCCTATTTGACACTTTTTCCTAATAATAATTAGTTGCTTGTGAATTAGTTGATTTCATCACCAATTTAAAAATGAATTGAGTTAATAATTAAAGAATAAATGGTTAAATAGACTATTCAACTTTACACAAAAGTACAATCAAGTTCATAAACTTAAAAAAGATGCAATTAAACACTTGAACTTGTTAAAATGAATCAAATAAATCATATTTACCGATAACCAATCTGTAAATTTTAGCCGTTGACCACTAATAATCATTATTGACCGGCCCTAATTGCCGGATTTAAAAAAGAAAAAAAGAAAATTACCACAGGCTTCTCCAGTGGAGAAGGCGCCATTCCGGTCGCCTTCTCCACTGGAGAAGGCAACCAACGCCTCCTCCAACTGGAGGAGGCAACCAACGTATTATCCAGTTGGAGAAGGCGTCCGGATGGTGGTCGGAGAAGACCCGGCCTTCTTCTTCAATCATATATGCGACCAACGGCCATTTTTCGGCCGCCGAAACCTTAATGACCGGTTATCCTATGTGGACAACCGGCTATCGAGAGTCTAGATGTCCCAAAATGAAAAGTTTAAGTGTTTAATTGCATTGTTTTTAAGTTTAGAGGTTTAATTGCACTTTCATGAAAATTTGAAAGGTGTATTTAACCCTTTTAACAAAAAAAAAAAAAAAAAAAAATCTAGTTACGTAGCGACACATAATGATGTAAATATTATGTGATGAATTATACTTAAGAGGAAAATATAACATTACTTAGCTTGTTAAATATCTCCATATTTTGAGTTGGATTTTGGATTAGATTTCTCCAATAATCTACTCCACTCTAATTGCCAACTGGTCATATGCAACGAGACTTACGAAAGCCAGAAAATGGATATGATCGAAACAAGCTCATAGAGTGGGATGTGGTGTGTGACATGTGTATATAATGCTAGTAAGGTTGTGGACTTGTGGGAAATGTCATTTCAAAGGGGATTGGGGGTTATAACATGAATCATGTGTAATTGCAACATAACTACGCATTAAACATAAGAAATGAATTAAAATTGACTTTGTTTTTTTAGCTTTTGCTTCCACAACTATTGGATCATTTTCATATTTAGTCACTGACTACTCATTTTTCTGGATTTAGTCTCACAACTATTGAATTATTTTCACATTTCGTCCCTGACTATTAACGTTTCCATATATATATTTTTTAATACTATTGACGATCTGTTACACTGTACTATCTGTTCATACATACTATTCTCAACCTACGGAAACACAAAGAGCCAACACCCCCACTGGGGATCGAACCTGTGACCTCTCACTTGGGAGGGCCACAGCTATGCCATATATGGTTTAACAACTTTTAAAATATTGTCACATTTGGTCTTTTGGTCTAATTTTCGATCGCTAAGAACAATGCAAGAGTAAATCTGGAATTGAAATTGCAATTGGAATTGATTACAAGTTTGAATTGATCTTCAAATCTTCATCAAATGTTGGTTGATTACAAAAAGAAAATGTTTGGCAAGGTTAGAAAACGTGAAAAATGAATAATCAAGAAATAACTGCCTCTTGATATACATAGTCTGAAAATCGCTCTAAACCGCAGCCGACTGGACGAAGAGTCACGGTGTGAGTCCGACCATGAATCTCAATGATCATATTCTGATCATTGAGAGTCACGTTGGTACTCATAGTGTGAGTACCAACGTGATGCTCAGGGATCACAATCTGATCAGTGCACTCACGCTGATACTTACACTGTTGTTACGTGGTTTGATTTATCATTTGAAGACGAAATTATCAACTTTTCAAATAAGTACGTCATATTTTTTAATATTAATTATAGACCAAGTTTGGGGTGACATTTGCGCATCAACCAATATAATTGATTGAGATATTATTTTTAGAGAAGAGAACAATTCAAACATGACGTAATGAATGATGGCAAATTATACCGTGCACCACGGTGCACATAGCAATCTGCACCACGTGCGTAAACGATGTCGTTTTGAGCATTGCAAACTAACTGTTTTTTTTTTTTTTTGGAAATCACGTTTCCCGTTTCGGCCGGTCTGTGTATTTAAGTTAATATTCTGTGTATTATAGGTAATCGTTCTGTGTATTTCAGGCAATCATTCTGTGTATTTTAGGTAACCGTTCCGTTCTGTGTATTCATGTTAGTAACACATGTTGTGATGTGTTTGTGCATTCGAATGTTTAGGAGGATGAGTTATGTGTATTTTGTGTCAATATTCTTGTTTAGGAGGATGAGTTATGTGTATTTTGTGTCAATATTCTGTGTATGGAGGATGAGTTATGTGTATTTTGTGTCAATATTCTGTGTATTGAGGATGAGTTATGTGTATTTTGTGTCAATATTCTGTGTATTCAGGATGAGTTATGTGTATTTTGTGTCAATATTCTGTGTATTCTGGGCAAACATTCTGTGTATTTTAGGCAAACGTTCTGTGCATTCTAGATAATGATTATGTGCATTATAGATAATGAATTTCCTGTGTATTGATGTTAGTAACACATGTTGTGATGTGTTTGTTATGTGCATTATAGATAATGAATTTCCTGTGTATTCATGTTAGTAACACATGTTGTGATGTGTTTGTTATGTGCATTATAGATAATGAATTTCCTGTGTATTCATGTTAGAATGTTTAGGAGGATGAGTTCTGTGTATTTTAGGCAAACGATTATGTGCATTCGAATGTTTAGGAGGATGAGTTCTGTGTATTTTAGGCAAACGATTATGTGCATAGATAATGAATTTCCTGGAGTCATTCGCGTCCGCGTTTTGGACCAGGGTACACATTTAATGTGCACCCTGGTCCACGATATAACGATTGATGAATGATAATGATGCGCCCTATAATTTGCAGATTGGAGCCGATTAAATAATTAATTTAGTATAACAACGAAATTAAATACTACTAACTATATTAGAATGCAGTATCTGTTCATAACCCACTGAGACTCGAACCCACCACCTCCCGTATAATGGGAAGAGTTTGATGCCACTGGACCACAAGGTCCTTGGCAAACATTATTGTATATTATTAAGGAACAAGTGTCAAATAGGCCACTGAACTTGTAGCTTTTGTGCAATTGGGCCATTGAACTTAAAAAGTGTGCAATTCAACCATCAAACAAGCAAAATTTGTGCAATTAGACCATTTTTACAAAAAATTTTAATTCAATTTGAGTTAAAAACATTTCAATATTGACTCCCAACTAGTATGGTAGAAGAAAATGCCACTCTTAATACATATATGTTAGTAATATAATTGGATTTTACCAGAAAATTTTTGTAAAAATGGTCTAATTGCACAAATTTTGTTTGTTTGATGGTTGAATTGCACACTTTTTAAGTTCAATGACCTAATTGCACAAAATCGATAAGTTCAGTGGCCTATTTGACACTTTTTCCTATTATTAAATACTATACTATCGGATTTGATAACGATGGTCATTATGTTTGTTTGCCTATTTTGACTATCGTACTATTGGATTCAAATCATTTAGTAATTATAAAATTTATTATTCTTCTCTCCCCTATTATTGGATTGTGTTGCATTCACTTCTCTCATTGTAACAATTCAGCTTGATGAGTTTTTGGAAGTGTATGAAAAACCAGTGAAATTCATTGGATATTTTTGTATTCTGTATCGCATGTGCATGTACATGCATGTGCTTCCTCGATCGAGCACCTATTATTGAACATTTTTAAATCGTGCATTGCATGTGCTCCTAATTAGTCTCCACTTTATATTTTAAAATATATATAATTGATGGGTTCAAGGCATAAAACATGTGCAAGAGTGAGAGATAATTTTAGAATAAATTTATAATTTAAGAGTTTTTAAAGATCAACTAGTATCCCATTTTACAATTGCGTGCACTTCTATCTACTCTAAAACAAGCAGATCTATCAGACTTAAGAGAGAGAGAGATGGGTTGTGTTGCATTGACTTCTCTGATGGCTACCATTGAGCTTGAATTTTTGCATCCCAACCACAGAGTGTCTCTTGTTGATGATGATGAGAAGCCATTGAAATCTCTGCTTCAGAAGCTTTCTTATATGGAAGCCTTTGTGAAGAAGGAATACAACAACGCTGTGGGTAGTGGTGCTCCAATCCGACGAAATCTGCTAAACAAAATCAGAGACTTTGCACTGAAAGCTGAAGATGCCATCGAAATACAACTCACAAACATCCTTCAACAAAATGCTGATGAAGGGGAACTCCATCTCCATCTCCATCTCCATCTCAGGTTGCAAGAAGTAGCAAAGGAGGCAGAAGAGTTGGTGAAGCTTATCAACAATGATTCTCTTCCATTGATTGGTTGGTCAGAAGCTGCAGCTTCTTCGCACCCTCACAACATTATTGGATCCTTGCAATGCTGGGAGGAGGATATAATACCGGATTTTCATAGCTTTTATTACTTGACATTGAAAACCAAACTTCTCCTTGATAGGTTATCTCCAGAACGCAATGTACTCACAATTGTTGGAGTCCCAGGCATTGGAAAGACTACTTTTTGTAAACAACTGTATACAGACAATGAAGTTATATCATATTTCGACATCCAAGCTTGGGTTACTATTGGGCAAAGATACAATGGGAATGTGCAACAACTACTGTGCCACCTTCTTCAATCAATGAGCCCAACTCTCAATCAACAAATTGACATGCTGCAGGGAAGCACTGTTTCTCAACTAAAACACCAACTGCACAGACACTTGAAGAAATGCAAAAGATATTTCATTTTTTTGGATGATGTCCCTAACACTCTGCTTTGGGATGATATCCACCAATGTTTTCCCAATCACACAAATAGAAGTCTGATATTGCTAACCACTGTTTTCAAGGATGTGGCTGAGTACATCAGCAAAGATTGGGCTGTCATCAACGTGCTGCATTACCTGAATGGCACTCAGAGTTGGATTCTATTTTCCCGCAGATTTTCTCTTAAACAGCATATGACACCTAAATTTGAAGAAATTGCAAAGAATCTTGTTGAAGAATGCAAAGGATTGCCGCGCTCAATTGTTACAGTTGCAGACCGTCTATCTAAATGCAACTTCACATTGAAAGAATGGAAGAAGATCGAGAAAGAGTTATTGTCATTGGGAATTCTGCATAGAGATACACAGCACTTAAGTAAGCTTACCGACATTTACAATCGTTTGCCACAACATGTAAAAGTTTGTTTTTTATATTTTGCGGTCTTCCCAAAACACAGTAAAATCAATGTGAAAAGACTTATGGATTGCTGAAGGATTTGTGAAACCATTGAGGTCTCTGCCATTAGAAGATATAGGTTACATGTATTTAAGGGTTCTTAGAAGTAGAGGACTAGTCAGAATAGCCGACGGTGAGTATGATTTCAGACCAAAGACTTGTGAGATACATATTGATATGCATAGCTTTTGCATACGAGAAGCTCAAAAAGAAGGTCTTTTATGTGCAGCAAATACTCAACAATGTATTGGATGGTCACTAGACGTACTCACAAATTCATGTCGCTGGTTAAGTTTACGATCACATAGTTTGGACTATCATGTGTTGTTTAGTTCAAATATCCCTCGCTCCCTTTTCGACTTTCAGGGAGATTTTGAAAGGTTTATATCTTTCAAACACTTAAGAATTTTAGTTTTGAGTGAATCTCTAATACTCAAAAGAGTGTCATTATTGCCCTTAAAGAATTTAGTTTTTTTAAGATATCTTTCCATACCAGAGTGGATTGAGTGTTTTGATGATGTAGTATCAAGTAATTCAAATTTGCAAACACTAATTGTTTCTGGCATTGATGAATCAACACTTGGAGCACGTACTCTTCAGTTGCCATCCAAAATTTGGGAGCCACAACATTTAAGGCATCTCAAACTTGGGGATAAGTATATGATAGATCCTCCAAACATGGTGAAGGAGCATTTGCAAACATTAGTTTGTGCAATGCCAATTCATTTCAGGAAAAAAGAAGTGTATTATTGCAAGTTTCCAAGCATAAGAAAACTGAAAGTTGTGTATAAAGACATCTTAGTGCCTGGTTGCAGAAATCCTATCATCATTCTGGAGAATTTTGAGGATTTATTGAGATTGGAGACTCTAACGGTTATGGTTCCAGTTGGTAGTATAACCCTTTTAGAGCGGGTTGGTTTTCCTGCAAAATTGAAGGAGTTGAGGTTGAGTGGGACTAATTTCCCAGTGAAGGTTTTAACAGTAATTGGGCAGTTACCGAAGCTTAAGGTGCTGAAACTAGAGAATGCTTTCTATGGCAAAGTGTGGGAAGTGGTTGAAGGAGGATTCCCTGAATTAAAAGATTTGGAGGTTGAATCTACAAGTCTTGAGCGATGGGTGGGCAATACTAATAATCATTTCCCAAAGCTCAAGTACATATTCTTAAAACGTTGTTATTCTCTAGAAGAGATCCCTCGTGTGAGTGTGTTTTCAATTGAGTTGGAGCAATGTCATCCTTCTGTTGTCACTCTTGCCAAGAGGTATCAAGAAGAGAGGGTGGTAACTTGCATCACTGTTGACGGCAAACGTGTGTGGGTATGTTCCATCTGCTTCTCTTTCATTCTTTTGTTTATTTTCTTTGCAAAATCTGTTTAATATTTCTTTTTCTCACCTGGCATGGTTTCATGTTCTTGGTCCCATTTTCCATTATTGGTCCAATTGCTATGATGAATCACAGTATAAAAAAAAAACAGAAGAATTAGAAAATTTAATTAGAATAAGAAGACCAGGCGAGTCTTAATTTAATATACACACACTTGTTTGCATGTTTAGTATTCATATTTGGCCTGCTCATTTTATATATATTCAGATGATTTTTATGATATTTGTCTGGTTGGTTTGCAAATATGAAGGAAGAAGAAGATGAATGGCAGTACACAGATAAGGAAGAGTCCGAAGAAGAAGGATATGATAATGTATGAGGCTATCCTAAGATAGCTACATATGGCTTTGCCTTCCATTTTCAATCTACAATTTCCCACTTTTTGGTTATATGACACCCAAAAAATTTTGACAGGTGACAAATGAACAGCAGGTGTTATTGTGTTAATGAGGAGAAAGCTATATATTGTTCTTTATGAGGTATAGGATCCATCCAATACCATTTTCATTCATTTACTTCCATCACATGTTTTCCAATTTGGTATCCCTTGCAGCCTGGCCTGGTGCTCATCAATCTGATGATGAAAAAAGTGATTCAGACTCACATACAGGAGGTTGGTAATTCAAGGTATACATTCTTCTGGAATAATGCTTGTTTTCGTGTATAAATACATTTGCTTATATGGATTATTTATGGAGAGATATATGGATTAATTATGTATAGTTAAATTTATGGATTAATATTTGACGGACCGCCGGTGTATAAATGCTATACACCGGCGGTGAAGGAGAGGATGCCACATCATTAAAAAACAAAGTCAATATTAATCGGGTCCTTTTTTGCAAAATATCTAAGATTTGTATTTTATTAGGAAACTCTTTTATTTCTAAGCATCAAAATATATTACTTTCCTAAATATATTTATTACTTAATTGTTATATATTTAATTTCCTACACATTTTAAATTATTAGATACATTCTTAATTGTTCCCAATTACATACAGTATTATTCCCCCCACCCCCTCCCCCTCCCCCC
>NC_044928.1:2439720-2457433 GCF_003576645.1 Ipomoea triloba
TATGAATTTTTGTTTAAGAACTCACTGGCATTATTAAATACATAATCACAATTAAATTCATAATTATATTATGTAAAATATATAATTATATTATGACTTTTTGTTTAAGAACTCACTGGCATTATTAAATACATAATAACAATTAAATTCATAATTATATTATGTATAAAATATTTAATTATATTATGAATTTTTGTTTAAGAACTCACTGGCATATTAAATACATAATCATAATTAAATTCATAATTATATTATGTAAAATATTTAATTATATCATGAATTTTTGTTTAAGAACTCACTGGCATTATTAAATACATAATCACAATTAAATTCATAATTATATTATGTAAAATATTTAATTATATCATGAATTATTGTTTAAGAACTCACTGGCATTATTAAATACATAATCACAATTAAATTCATAATTATATTATGTAAAATATTTAATTATATTATGAATTTTTGTTTATGAACTCACTGGCATTATTAAATACATAATCATAATTAAATTCATAATATAATTAAATATTTTACTAAACAAAGTTGTCATTGGACCCGATTAATATTGACTAAACATAATAATACTGTATTGTTTTTTTTTTTTTACTAAACATAATCATTATTAATAAACAAATAATAATACTGTATTGTTTTTATTTTTGGAGCATGACTGCGTGAGGGGGGAGGGGGAGGGGGTGGGGGGAATAATACTGTATGTAATAGGGAACAATTAAAAATGTATCTAATAATTTAAAATGTGTAGGAAATTAAATATATAACAATTAAGTAATGAATATATTTAGGAAAGTAATATATTTTGATGCTTAGAAATTAAAGAGTTTCCTAATAAAATACAAATCTTAGATATTTTGCAAAAAAGATCCGATTAATATTGACTTTGTTTTTTAATGATGTGGCATCCTCTCCTTCACCGCCAGTGTATAGCACTTATACACCGGCCCGGCGGTGCATCAAATATTAATCCTAAATTTATATTTTATTAATTAACATATTTAATAATTTGATTAACTAAATTATTTTTTAGGCATTTGAAGAAAATCTATACTACTGTACTAATAAAATAGATGAGATTTGAGACTTAAGGCAAAATAGTATTTAGAAGAGTGTGTGTAACTTTTATTTTAGATTAAATATTATCTTGTATTCATAACTTATTATTATGTAGGACTTATTGAGTTGATATAAGTATTGTATTGATAGTATATAGTTGATTGAAAGTGTGTTGATAATATTGTGTTGAAGTATTGTTTTGATAGGTAGTGTGTGAATTCTTTACAAGATTTAAAAAAAAATTGGGAGTTTTAAAACTAATAAATTATTTTTATTTTAAAAAAAAAACAACCTGCTACCCTTCTGTTTACAGATATATAATCTATTAACAGAACGTCCATACTATGTTAACTGCAATTTTATAATCTGAATGTCGCTTTAGACGTGGGTCCACAATGCAATGTGGACCCTATTCCATGGCATAATTTGCCAATATATCAAAATCCAACCCTTTAAACCTAATTACCATAAGTACATTAAAAATGAACTTTCAAAAAATGAATATGTAGGATATTAAAAATGAAACTTCATTATACAAAAAAATGAATTTGTATAATTTATTAAAAGTACTATACAATGTAATGTGAATACGTGATACAATAAAAACTCTCATAAAGTTTACTCATCATTCTTCACGAAAAGTTAAATCTTCATTTTAATGCTCTTGAGAATATTGTCAACTTTATTATTTTATTACAATTAATATCACATGCCTGCAATTCTATGTTCCTATATTACCTTTCTTTTTAACTAACCTTCATATTTACCATATCGAAAAAGAGAATAATATTACACGTATAAATGTATGCTCTCATTTACGTGCTCTAGCTAATTACAGTAGAAAAAGTGTCAAGACCTTATGGTCTAGTGACACCCGATTGCACTCCTATATAAAAGAGTATGGGCTCGAGTAGTACTAAAAAAAAAATGTAGAAAAAGTAGTTCACAATTTTATTTGTTTCATTTTTTCTCCAATAAAATCATGACATAAAATGAGAGTTTTATTCTCTATTAATCATTTATCGTCTCTCTCAAAACAAAAATCAAAACAAAACCAAAAAAGGAAAAAAAAAAATCTATCCTATATATATAGAAACCTTAAGGCTTAAACAAAAGAACAAAACGTTAATATTTACAAATATTTAACATTTTTAATTCTTTCAAAAAAAATATATTTAATTTGAAAATATAATATTAATTCAACAATTAACGGTCAAAATATTTAATATGTTCTTTGTCAATAGATAACGTACGTTAATCTTCCATCTTCCAACAACTTAACATCATTACCTTTTTCTATGTGACTTTCGATGGATTTTGACTTTTGACTAAAGAAAATCAATAGTAAATTAACATATCACATTAATGGTTCAAAGTATTAAAAGTTTAGTTTGTCAAGACCTTAATAAAAATAAATAAATAAATAAATAAGAGAAACTAATAATTTATTTTTTTTCAAAATAGTTAGAACCTCCTTTTAGACTTGTTCTTTGTTTTGGAACCAACATTTTTTCCTTTCGATATTACATTTACCTTTAACATAACAATAAACCTTTTCTATATTAGTTGACTATTCATGAATTAGACAACACCAATACTAGTCTTTAAAAGTTCACTTAATAATCAATTTAAAAATAAAAAATTAATAAATAAATAAATAACAATCAAACAGTATCATGTTTTGCATGGGTCTGGTTTTGATATGAATGTTCTGGTGCATTCCATCTCAACTAAAAGTTGTATAAACTAATAGTTGAACTATACATTCATATTTTACATATATATTATATATGTTCAACACTTTTACCATTGTTGCAATTCATCGACTAATAAATACCTTAATTTGGTAGTAGATTATGGATGTGGGGTAACAATTAATTTTGGAACTTTAATTTTCTGATAGTAGATTACAGAGGAATATTGACTTCTATCTCATAAATTGATCTTCTTCTCTGTATATATATATATATGCAGTTTGCATCTGTACTGCAACTTGCAATGACGCTTCAGCAAAAGTTCTTCTTCCTCAAGAAATAGGTAAGTGGCTAGCTTAATCCACCTTTCAAATCATAAATCTTGCAACTAAGTATATAGAATCAAGATCAAACAAGAAAAAAAGCTTCTCGTGATGAGAAGTGTGAGCTAATCTAAACTGCCATCTTCAATGAGCAATATACTTGTTAGAAAATAAGAAAAAAAAGAGTGTCAATTTCATATAGTAAACTAATAATGATTATTTCTTATACATTTACAAACTCTTTTCCATAATTATAATTTTTTCATTGATTTTTTTGTTATCTTTCCTCTTTATAAATTTACTATTTTTATCTCAGGTAAAATTTATTTCATCGCGTAATGCATAATATTTAGTATATATTCCCTATAAAGCAAATGATGGACAAAACATTTAAGATATAAACATGTTTTATATTAAAGCTGACAGTCCAATCAATGTTCCATGGTTATATTATAATAATCAACTCATGTCATTATTATGCAAATTTTGGTAAATATTATGTCAATATATTATAGAACCCTAATCTGACATTAATGGTTTCTCCATGTATTTATGCAGATAATCTCTGCCATTTCTTATTATGTATTTCTTTAGCACTTCATTTACCATGGTAAGATTATCTAATCTTACTTCTTATTCTTGTTCTTCTTCTTTTTTTTTTTTTTGCTAACATGATTATTCTTTTATGTTATCCCAGGAATTTTTTGCTGTAATATTGATTATTGGCTTAGTTTCTTCAAGAATTGCTTCCCAGGGTGTTGGGAGCAGTTTCAATGTCATGGATTATGGAGCTACTGGGGATGGCAGTACAGATGATTCACAGGTTTTTTTTTTTCCTGTAATTTTTGGGATTAAATTTAATTACTTTCTTCTTCATTTTTGAACCCTAATATTATTGAAAAATAATAATTATTACATTTTGATTCTTGACAGGCATTTTTGAATGCATGGAAAGATGCATGCTCTTCAAATGCAGGATCTACCCTACTCACCATCCCTCAAAACCTCAAGTTCTTGGTCCATCCAATCACTTTTAGTGGCCCTTGCAATTCTGAGAAAATTAATTTTGCGGTAAGGGAAATAAAAGAAATTTTATATTGTATAAATTTTTTTATCATTTAACATTATATTCTTGATGGAGTTGCACATCATACTTTATTAGAAATAATTTAAAAGAAGTACAATGCGACCAGATATAAAGTACAATCACGATTTTAAAAAAAAAAAATCTTGATTTCTCATAGATAATGGGAACAATTTTGGCTCCCACCTCACCAAGCATATGGGGAGAGGGGGATCCAAGCCAGTGGCTTGCATTCCAAGACGTTACCGGACTCAACATCTATGGCTCGGGAACAATTGATGGACAAGGAAAAGTCTGGTGGGATCAATCTTGTCGAGATCATCCGGGTTTGGTATGAATTACTATTTGCCTAGTTATATTTTAAGTCACTTTAATTCTCCATCTCTCGATTCATTAAATATGCAATTTTAATTTATTGTGGATTAATTTGACTAAATTATAGTTCAACATGTAATCACGGTAGGTCAAGATTATGATAATTATATCAAAATTTGGAATTTATTACTAATACTAATATTTTCAGGAAGGGTGCAAAAGCTGGGCCCCAACTGTAAGTACTTTTTTTTTTTTGAAAAAAAGTACTTCTTGATCCCACACAAATTAATAAATTATTTGAAATAATCTTGAAAATGTGATAATTAATCTGATTATTTTTGTTTTTTGGTTAAACAGGCATTAAAGCTGATTTCTTGCAATCAAGGGTCTCTCAGCAACATTATTTTCAGCAACAGTCCCCAATCTCATGTACTCATCTATGGCTGCAATGATTTTAGGGTTGACAGTGTAGCCATACAATCTCCAGGAGACAGTCCCAACACTGATGGCATTCATATTCAGTCTTCCCACCAATTATCCATCACCAATTCCAAAATAAGTACCGGTACTATCTCCATTGTCTCTATTCTAAATTTCTAATATATCAAATATATCAAATTAAATAATGTGCTCGGTAAATTAATAATGAGATTGCGCATTCACATTGAATAGGGGACGATTGTGTTTCTATTGGAGACTACACGTCAGATGTTGAGATTGACTTTCTTACTTGTGGTCCCGGACACGGCATTAGGTTAATTCTCAATTTTTATAATTGATGATGTTTATTTGAAAGTAATTTTTTTTATCAACTCATTTGAATAAACTTAAAGTGGGATAGTAATGAAAGATTTGGCATTGTTGATACTAGTATTGGAAGCTTGGGGAAATCTGGTAATGTGGTACAAGTGGAGAACGTTCATGTCAGCAATGCTTTCTTATATGGGACAACCAATGGAGCACGGATCAAGACATGGCAGGTACTAAATATATTACCATTATATTTCTTATTCTTACGATAGCCTAAGCAGGCCCTAAATGTAAGAAACACCTTTAAGTTGATATCATACTCAGATTAATTTTTGTTAGTACTGGTCCGACCCAATTAAGGAGCAAAATACTAGTCAGATTGATTTTTCTATACAAGAGAGAGTTCGAACTTCCAACCTCTCTTAAGGAACAAGAGTGTACGGCCACTCATACCAACCAAGCTGGTTACCATTATATTTCTTTTATAAGGACTAAAACTGCATAATTAAAACACTAAAAAATGCAGGTTTTTATTCCTAATGTTTTTCATTCAAACTGACCAAATCTTTTCTTCCAAAATCTCATAGGCTGGGAAAGGGTATGTCAGAAATGTCATATTTGAGAATCTTGTACTTCACACAGTCAACAACCCCATAATCATTGATCAATACTACTGTGAGGACCCAGGAGCCTGCCAGGAAACGGTAACATAATCCTCATTTTCTCGATAAAATTCTACACGACGACATTATAAAGATAATTTTCTTATGTTGAACATAACCTTTGATCATAGGGAAGTGGAGTCCAGATCAGTGAAGTTACGTTTCGGAACATATATGGAACATCAGGCACAGATGTGACAGTAAACCTGAATTGCAGCAAAGCTGTACCCTGCAGAGACATACACCTGCAGTTTGTTCAATTAGCCCTGGCACAACCTGGGAATCTTGCTACTGCTAACTGTAACAATGCGTATGGGCAGGAATTTATAGTCGTACCTGGTCCTTGCTTGATCTAGTCTTGAGCTTCATATCTACTAGCATTGTTGTCAATAGCCAACCAATTGTTATGTTATGAACAATCAATCAGTGATTACAATTACAAGGCAGATATATTGGTATAAATCTTGATTGCTGGAAAGCTATGTCATGCTGTGATTCTTATAGAATACAATTTGGAAAAACCTACACTGAATTGGAGTTTGCCCCTTTTGTTTTTACATAGTACTGGATTCGATTGCAGTCGAAGTATAATACACATGAAATATTTACCTAAGACGATTGACGGAAGAAAGAAATTGGCCTAGTTAAGGATGGTAAGTGATTACAAAACAAAAAAGGGAGACAAACAGACTTGTAGGTTGTGAGTTGTCTTGACTTTCAAATCACAAAGCTAACTTTTGAATCGCCGTTTCCTTGAGAGAACTTGCCAGTCTGTGGAATACTTTTAGGTCGTGTCCGATTTTGTCCTGTGATGAAACAAGACAACCCAAAAGTATCATGTTAGCTTTATATGGATTCACTAAATGAAACAAAAACAAGTTTGAGTGAGCCTGGCATGAGAATAGATTGTGTAATAATAGGGTTTTCAGGGAATATGGCATTGATGTTGTAAAATTTAACACAAAAGAAAACAGTCTTATGGGTGGGTGTTGTTTTTAGCAAGCAGACGTACCTCGCTTAGCAATCCAAGCCTTTCGAGGGTGGAAATTAATTTCCCACAAAACAAGCTGAACCCCTCATTAGTATCAGGCTTCGAACCATATGTGAGCCTTTTTACAGACTCACTAGAATTACATTCATAAGAACTGAAATACACAATAAATAATGACATAAGTCGGTAATAAAATTAAATGAATATTAGATTTTAAAAAATAATAATAATAATTGGATTACAAAATCATACCTGTCTTGAAAATGGAACAGGATAATGTTCATGACATTTTCAGAAACCAGAAGCAATATGGTAATAAGCTTATTTCTGTCTCCAACAATTCGACACATCTCCATCATTGCAATATATCTCCTGCAATTACAAACTCTTTTAATGGTTGATGATGGCAGTAGTAGCTCCTGTGGGGGTTATATACTAGATAGGTTTGAAAATAAATCAGAACAAATCTGTTTGTGATTCAAGTCTAATTAGTGAATAGCTGAACAGAATTTAGTGGTACATGCAAGATGATAAGATTCATCACTATCCCTGAGTCTTTCAAAAAATAATGCAAAGGAAACCACAAACCTTTTTTGTATATTTTCTGATGACGAAACAGAACCTTGGCGAGCGCACATATTGATAATTTCATCAACTTCTTGTCTTGATAATTCATTGATATCTTGAATCTGCAGAATAATAGAGCATTTAACACCTAAATGCAAATTGAATATAATAGTCATTTTAATAATGCCAAGATTGAATGCGCAACCTTGTTAAACAGAAGATATCTCTCCTCAGCAGCCTTTTCCAGAGCAGTAGTGAGAGAGTTCAGAAGAAATCCAAGCAAAGCCAAAGTTGGCTGTTGTTGTCCAGCAGAAGCACGATAGTCCATTGGACCATCAGAGACCTGATGCAAATTCAAAGGATAAGGATACAAAATTTTGTTTGAGTTTCATTAATCAGAAATAATTACAAGACAAATCCAAAATAATCTAGATTATTGCATATCAAAAAAAACAAAAAAAAAAAAACAAAACAGAAACCTAGAGCAAAACCATTCTAATCATACCTGGAGCCGTAGAGACTTCTTTGTGACCAGAAAATATAGATAAGAGCTCAGACTAAAGCAGAGACAAGATGTGTTTACTTCAGCCTTCCTACGATTCTGAACAATTCATAGAGGGAATAGAAAACAAAATGGTTAATTCCCCTACAGTTGATAGCTACATCTCACATGTTTTTACAAATATATGAACCCATTGCCTCTAGCCAAGAAACAATGACCTGATGAAAAGTACAATTACCTCTATATAGCACATTGATTTGTTTGAAATAAATGAATCTAGATCAAGTGAGAAAATAACACGCATCATAGTGAACAGCCCTTGGACAAAGCCATAATCATCACTTGCTTCATATGGCCATATCTGCAGAGAAAAATGTATGTATCATCCAACGTCACCATCATATAGATAGAAAAGAAAAAGAAAGAAACAGAGACAAAACCGTCAATGGCAATATTAGAACATCTATACAAGGGATTACAAGGATATGCAAGTATACCCTAGTCCCTAAATAAAGTACTTGCCAAGCAAGACCCTTTGAAATCCATATTACTATATTAGCTCTCAACTTTGACACTAACCTTTGTAAGTATGCTGACCACTAAATTTACTTGTTCCATTGTCAACTCATCAGCACCAGAAAGATCCTCACGAAGAATCTGGTCAAAGAGTAATGCATGCCCTCTAATAAATTCTAGAACTCCTCGGACAACTTTATTTGAAACCTGTTACATGCCCATATGTAACTCAGAATTACGAATTATCACCACGAACAAAATACAAATACAACAAAGGAATTACTATAATTGATAGCTCAAGGAAAAAAAAATAAAGTAGAAAGGAAACAGCAGTAAAGAGCTGTTGTTGCCACCAAAAAGTACACAAAATAATACACTACTCTGAGGAAAACAGAGAAGTTTCAATTAGAGCAAAAGGAAAGAGCAATTACAAAAATTTTCAAATCTATCATCTAAAACTATAGCATGCAATGGTCAAAATAACCTCTAGAAAGCGAAGATACAATTCAGTCAAGAAAGATGCTGACCTGAAAGAATTCAGATGTGTCAACTAATGAAGTCAAAGAGAACACCAATCTAAGTATTGGAGCAATAACCATGCGTTGTTTGTCAACATCAACAGACAATTCTCTTCCAAATTTAGTCTCAAACCGGTGGTGGCTTCCCTGATAAAAAGTTGTATTCTGTATGTTAACTTCAATTGATAAAGGAAAATGTTACCATATCCAATATGGAGAATTTCTGAATAACCTTAATTTGCATTTTTAGCGCTTTGCATGAAGAAATATGCTCCAATGCATCCATTGAAAATAGAACCTGTGCCCCCGATTTCCTGTATTTATAGCTTATTCTCAACAACAGAGCAAGTTCTGCTTCAAGAGTGCAGACACGCTGCATTGACTCCAAAGGAAATCCATCCTGTAAGAGGAAACAGAACTTAGTATATCAGGTTTACATAAGCAAATTGGCATCAGGTCTTCAAATTGAATTGAATGTAGCACACAAATACAACTGAAGCAGAAAAGGGATGATGGAAATTCTCAAGGTTATGATAGAGAGGATAGTAGAACAAAATAAAAATTCAAAAGCGAAAGACATAATGCTATTTATTAAAACACAGCATTCATTGGTTTTGTCTACCAGTTCACTCAGATATTGATACTCAATATATGAATTTGTGTTCAATAACCCCTCCGCCAATAAAGAGAATATATAAATTTTAGATGTCTTTCAGTTCCCAGGTTCCGAAAGGCAAGATAAAAGCTTACTTAAACATTCAAAAATAGAAGATGCTACTTGTTAAACCACAACATAACTTGGTTTCATTTACCATTTCACTTAGATCACTTAGATTTCAAAACTCAATATATTCCATACCTCTCTACAACCCTCTAACCCCCTACCCCCCCGCCCCCCAAATCCCCCAATTCAGTTTCCAACTCCTATAGTTGATAATATGAGAGATCTTTAATTACAAATGGGAAAATCTAGATACTTGAGACAAAAGAGTTACTGGTAAAAGCTTTAATAACACTAACATTCAGATACTGAAAGGAGTCATACCTGATATGAAAAGTTATTGATGCTTATAAGGCAAGACCTGAGGAAGCCTCGGCTTTGAAGTTGGTTCAAGAAAAACTTCTCGTGATCAATAGAAATAAGTGCATCCAAAACATAAAGAGAGACTGTTTTTCCAGATTCACTTCCATGAGTTGCATCTTTTATGACCTGTGTTTTGAATTAAAAAAAAATCCTTAAAAAGTACAAACTATGAAGAAAGTAGTACTTTATTGTGTAAAAAAACAGTTCAGTTAGCACATTTTGCAAGTTCTGCATTTTCCTAGTGATAATATTCAAGATGGCAATGTGAAAAGTCACAACCAACTACAATTATACCATTTTAAAATTTTGGAAATCTCATACAAACAAAATTAAAGAGAAGGAATAAAAAGACATTTTTTAAACAAGCAACTTTAGTTCCAAATCCACACAAAGTGTTCAGCACCCTCCACAACATTTGATCTGGAACCAGTCAACCCTTTTGAAATTTGATTTTAGAAAAGTCAACTTTATGAGAACATGTTAAAGATATAGCAAGGAAGGACATTATCAAACGATGAAATTAACACTCAATTTATAAATATGGCTTCTTTATGAAACATCCAAGCTAAATATATGGCTCCTAGGTAATTTTAACTGGCAGAATTATTCACTATACCACCATGAATGGCATAAAAAAACAATAGACTAAAATAAAAAATACCCACCAAATCAAGAATTGCTTGAGCATCCTTCCTCAAAATAGAAAAGTTTGCATGTGATAATTCAGCCTGATCTTTGACAATCTGGTTATGGGAATAAAAAGTATAAATTCCAGTATCATCTATGTGCCAGTTTCAAAAAGAAGACAGATGAAGGACAATAGGAATCGTTTCTGCACTAATATTCGTATAACCTTTTCAAGATCAGAATCTTCATTATCCTGCTCATCCATTGGAAAGAACTGCATCACTGAGTTAGGTATACTAGGATCAAGCATATGCTGACAGTACTGGAAATAGCTAAGAAGCAATGTGTATTGACTGAAATAAGGGAAATGGAACAAAAATCAGGAATTATTTCAAGAAAATAGAAAAGTGAATGCAATTTCAGCATAATAAAATCAGTACCGCCTCCTCAAAGCTTCGGATGATTCTTGTCTGAGAATTGCCATTATAAGTTTGAACAAAATAGAGTGGCATGAACCATTAGATAACTGCTTTGTCATTATTATATCAAGGTAAGTGACAGTCTCAGATTGTAAGCCACCAGGGCATAAAAATCGCACATCACGAAGCTTCGCCATGCATGTTAGACCAACCTTATAAATTTTCAAAAATCATATAAGTTGACAGAGACAAAGTTAATTTACTCTTTGGCAGCAACCACTGCAATTGAGTTAACAGAAACAGGAGGATAAAACCTGGGTCAAAATCTGTGCCATCTTCAGTGAACAGTCAGGAGAACCAGAAGCATTGAGCGAGGCATCTAGTAACCTA
The DNA here is from genome assembly GCF_003576645.1 of Ipomoea triloba. NCBI lineage: Eukaryota > Viridiplantae > Streptophyta > Magnoliopsida > Solanales > Convolvulaceae > Ipomoea > Ipomoea triloba. Next base: position 2,451,237 of record NC_044928.1, read on the forward strand.
GGGATTAAAATCAAAGTTTAGAAATGATATTATTAAGAACAAAGGAAGAAATAAAATGAAGATGAAAATGCAACTCACTGAAACAATATTTCAGTTCGACTTTGAAGAGAGGATAATCTTCTAGATGCACAAATCTACAGACAAACATATATTCCATAAACATAGAATGTAGTGGCAAAGAAACAAGAAAAAATCACAGATCTAGGCAATGAACAAAAATCAGGAAATAGATAAAGAGAAAGTAAACCTCAACAACATGAGACCAGCCAGTTAGCACATGAAGCTGAGCTGCTTGTTCTTCAAGATTTTTGTTGTATTTCCATCCCCATCTCAACAATTGTTGTACCGTTTCACGAATTTCATTAAGCTCAGCATCAGTGCCAAAGGAGCTTAGCTGGGGATTATACAAATTATATTTCTAGAAAGGGAACTAGTCAATACAGTGTACTTACACGTACAGCTTGCAGTGAATAAACAACTATTAAAATATAAGTTTATGGACTAAATTGAGGAAAAATCATAAGCAGAGAGCAATTAGCAGACAAAGCACCTGCCAAAGTTTGTCGCGAAATGCAGTCATGTCAATCAAACGGTCTCCACGCTCTGAGTAATAATACAAACCACCTTTCTCAGTAGTAGCAGGGTTGCTAAGTATATCCTCTGCCTATGAAACAAATTGCATCAAATAAGAAATTAGAAATAGACAACAAAAGAAACACTAAAAAATAAAGTTTAATTTTTAAAGATAGTAGCTTACCAGAAACCCATACTTAACACTAGAAACAATCTGGGAAGACTTCGATGAAGTATCGGGAGTCTTAAATTGAACAATATCAAGCAATTCTAGCACCTGCGTTTGAATACCAAGAAAAGGAAGATGAAGTGACAACTAGCTCTTCCACAATACAAAGTGTATACTGAAAAGGATGTATTGGCAAGAAAGGATGTCATAGCACATGCATTGGTAAGCACTAAAACAGATTCATGAGATAAGGGGCATAGTAGTAACAGCAGTAACATAGGGCACATAAACACAAATAATGCAAAATCTTTTTTTAACAATAAGATAATTTTCTGTGAGCACTTTATTAAAAAAGGAAAGGAGTGAAAATGGATTAAATTTATGACTGAGTAACAATAAGATAATTTTCTGTGAGCACTTTATTAGAAATTAAAAGGGAGAGTGAAAATGGATAAAATTTACGACTGAGATGAAGAAGTTTCTGCATGTAGATAAGTAGATTTAACCACAAAGATTATTTGAGAGTAGTTAATGTACACCAAACCTTATAAGAATATTTACCAGTAATCATCAAGTAGGCTTCTCAGAAAATTATAGCGGATTGATTCTTATACACCCATCACTTAGTGAGCTTGAATTAACTTCTTTTTGAATTATAATTACCATTACTAACCCTAGCCAAAAGCAGTGTGTAGACAATGTAACAACCATTACCTTGTTCTTACTAATCATTTTTGCTCCAGCAATCTTAGGACTGCCTGGAGCAATGGAATCATCAGAATTGCCCAGTCCAAATAGTTCAGATATAATACTTTGACAAGCTTCTCGATGTGTAGAACTAGACATATCTGCAGCATGTAATTCTACAGCTAACAGCTTCAAAAGCCATGCTCTCTGCACAAGTAAAAGTAAGTGAGCCCCAAAGACATTAGTTTAGAAAGCATTGAAAGAAGAAACTAAAGATAGCATAGGGGTCTATCCTTTTTTAGTGAATTGCAACAGACATAGTTATCATGGCGCCCTGTTAAGTCGCGGCACCCCGGACCGCCTTGTCGCCTAGGCAACAAGTTAAAAAACAATATATATATATAAAATACAAGTGGCAGGCAGTGAGCACCTCCTCTGTCCACTGCCTAATATATATATATATATAATAATATACAAGTGGCAGGCTCTGCCCACTGTCCCTCTACCCACTGTCCCCACTGACCAGCCCCCTCTGCTAATATAAACCAAAAAGAAAGAAAGAAAAACTCTCAGCACAAAAGAAAATGGAGAAGCAAGAAGACCAACGAAGATTCACAAGTTACAGCTGTGCGACAGCGGTGGGAAGGCGACGGCAGTGGGAGGGCGATGGGTTTCTTCTTCTCTGTGAGTTCGAGGGAAGTCAACGGAGCTGGACGTAGTTCTGAAATGTTTCTCTCTCTTCTCTATTCTTAAAAATGGGTCGGGTATTAGGGTTTGGACGCTGGGTCCGTCGTCCAAGGCATCGCCTGGGACGCCTTGGCGACGCCGGAGCTCGCCTCACCATTTTCAGGCGAGGCGAAGCCTCCAGGCGTCCTGTCTCCACCGACAGGACGCCAAGGCGTCGCCTATGATAACTATGGCAACAGAACACTCATAAACTTCCAATTGATTATACTGAATACTTAAAGTCATGCACTCATGCCACCTAACCAGTACATGTGATGACCAAACACACTTGCTCATTCGCATTGCAAATAAATCAGAACAGATGGAACCAAATGATTATATCTTGAAGTAGCAATCTTAATGAAAATTGAAAAGAACAGCAAATTTCAAGAAAATGAGAGTTGATCACTTGAAGTGCAATTGATATAGTTCATGTAAAATATAACACACTCAACATGTCAGACTACAGGATTACACAACACTATAAAGTGCACTTATGTAGAATGAGCTAGGAATAAAGCAGAAGTTACGCCACAGACAGACCTGATGAAGGGAACTGATGCGAAGTGCCTGGCTATTATTTCTTTTTGGAAGTGGAGCAACACCAATTGTATCCACATGCTGTTACAATAATATATCAGACATTTTTTTAAATAAATACAATTAAGTAGGACTTGTATTCAAAAGTACGGTAGAAAATAAAACTAAAATTCATTGAATTATGCAGCATTTACCTTTATGAAGAACTGATATCTTTTAGTGCTTAACAAATCCATAATAGGACCACAAGTTAACGGATCTATGCACAACTCATAGAGAAGCTGCATAAAAGAAATTGTTGATGTGCTCACAAAGTTAGAGAAATAGTCAAAGAGATAACAATCCACAACCAGTATGCAACACGAGACTAAATTTTAGTCGTTCAGCACTTAGCCTTTGCAGAAATTTGGGTTAAAAACCTGAATCAATTATCAGAAGATATCTAACCTGAAAACCAAATTCGTGTAGCAAAGCATTGGCATCTGGTTTGAAAAGCTTTTCCAGTTGATCGAGAATGACCTTCAAGCAACTACAGAACAAATAAAATGCTCAACTCATTATCTTAGCATAAGATACATGAGAAATAGGAGTGAGGGCAAGATTGGAACCTGTAATGAAATTTTGGCTGAAGCATGGTCCTCTCAATAGGGCTATCAAGATCAAACTTGAGCAACAAGTGTGTGATATTAGGGGCAGGCCTGCTGATATTATCAATAAGAAGCTGCAATTGGAGGGATTAGATCATTCAGGGCTTTTAACTATCAATAATGAAAAGAACTTGCCAAAAATCAACTAGCTCAAATTGGGAGGGCAAACAGAAAAACAATAATAGAACACGTTTCTCCTGAAAATAGATTATCGCAACTCATAACCAACTTCACTTGATATCCAATCAAGTATTATGGAAAAAAAAAAAGGCACAAGTGATTTCCATTCAAATTTCCACATCATTTCTGGTAATACTGTTTCATTTCACGTCAGTTTTTATAAAATTCCAACAATGAACTGCATCTACATAGGTAAAACATAGAACATTGAAACTATGTAGTATGTAGTCAGAACAATCCTAGCAAACCTGACTATTGCAATGAGCATGAAGGGAAAAAGCACAACGAAATAAGCACAAACTTACACCAAAAAAAACAGAAAAATAGAACCCTAACTTCCCAAAACAATCTTCTAACATATGGAAGGTACCCTGAATAAGCATTAAGAAATTAAAGTCATAAAACAGCTATTGGAGCACTAAAATCCCAACCTAAAAGCTCTTAGTAAAAATCTATCTTCTTTTGACTCTAGACTTAAGACATTGCCACTCGCTGGATGCATCAGTGCATTTCATAAATATTGGACCGAATTTGATTAGCAGTATTATAAACCATAGTACACATTGACCAAATATTACAAGACACAAATGCTCATCTAGTAGCCAAATTCCAAATATTCTCTATAACTCAATTTTGTTCAACTTTTCACCTGGTTCTCTTATAGCATTATCTGTTTAATGTGCCTCAGTTACTCAGTAGCCAGTAAAGTTTTGATATTCAAGATTGACAGCAGAGATGAAAACTTTATAATTTTTTTGATGGTTCCATCTCAATGGAAAACCAATGTATTACAGCCATAAAATGATAAAATTAGATGAACAGTGGCTGATGTAGTGGTGAAAGTTCATATTTACATATACAAATGCTTTTTATGGATTAACAGAGATTGGTAAATAAGAAAAATAAACTTAATTCCAGACATTCCTAACTAGATCCAAGAGGAAAAGGAAATAGTAGAAAAGACTTACTTGCAGTATGAGTATACCGGGATCTTCATTGCTATCCTCAATAAATTGGCATTCTTCAGAGCGTAACTCTAAGCAAGCAGCATAATCCTCAATCAAGCACCCTGCAGCATTGGATTTCAAGAGTAGCTGAACAAGCCCAACCATGCGAGAACTGCCATTCATATACAAAATCATCATCTAGAAATGAAATATTTTTGCATAATAGGTGGCATCAATAAGGAAACAAAACACAGTAAAAGGGATGTCAAAACCTTAGGACACTCATTATTTTAATAGAGCATAGCTGAATATGAGGCTGCATATCATATCGGACATACTCCAACAATGCCAGAACTTGATTATGGTCTTGAGAAAGAATGACGTCCAAGGGCTGGATAAGAAAGAATGAGCAGGTAGACACTAAAATATCATCCAGGAAACAAACTAGCATTAAGCCAAACATGTGAAAAACCAACTATCAACTGAAAATTAAAATTAAGAATATCTCAGCCCAGTTTTGAGTTTATAATTAGATTGCATAGAGAGGAAGAGATTAAATACTGGGGAAAAGCATTGGCAAAAGGTAAATAGGAATTATATCTGATTTAATACCTGGTATACAGGGCGCCAGAAATCAGAAACAATTAAATCTTTCTCTAAAATGAGAACTATAATCTCCAGCGAAAGGAGGACTGCCTTTTCAAGAAGTTGTCCATGACTTTGACTTGTTCTTTCATTTATAAGGAAATTAACTCCAGGTGAAAGAATACTCATAACATTCCGGAAAACACTTTTACCACTCATAAAATCCTGCAAAAGAAGAAATATTTGTTCATAACAAAACTAAAATTAGAACGCGGGTCGGGGGGGTGGAGACGGTGGGAGGGAGGGGGAATTAAAAAACAAAAATAACAAAATAGCGATAACACATACAACTCAACTGCAAAAACAATACGGCTACTAGAACAATAAGAAGCACAAGAACAAATACTACTACTACTGAAGTGAACTTCAATCAAGTGAAAGAAGGTAAATACTTTCATCAGCTCAATAACTGGGAGCTGCATTTGAAGGGGAGCAGATTGTCCCACATCAGAAAGACGAGAATCATCAGCAATACTGTCAATATCTTCATCCCTGATGTCATACATGCTGAGCATCCTGCAAATCCAAAACATTGAACACAAGAGTTCAGCACTTCATAGAAGATATTACAATAAAGTTACACTAGGCCCATATAATTATTGATGTCAAAATCAAAAATATAAAAGTAAGTCTAACAGAGATATTATGGAAAGATGACTAACATCCGGAAATGATTGAGGCAAGCAATGACCAGCTGCCATTTCTCAGAAGGATCTGCATAGGCTCTCTGGGGAAATGGCCCAAACACCTGGTCATAAATGAATCTAAAAATGCCAATGAATCTGCAAGGATGCCACCAAATGTTAGAAAGAACAAAAGTGGGAAAAGAGAGAGAAGTCAGAGAACACATAATTTCCAAAAACTCAATACCTGCGCCCTCTATCAGTAACATCCTTCTCCTCAGCAATGAGAGTATTTAACAAATTAATGAATGAAATAGTCGAAGGGTATTGTTCCCTTCTTGCTTCTATTTCATTCAGCTCAAATCGCATATCATAAACCTGTGTGAATACATATAAAATGGGATCATAAGCATCTAAAGTGGAAGAAAGGTCAAGAGGAGGGGAGGGGGGGGGGGGGGGG
>NC_044928.1:2457467-2505976 GCF_003576645.1 Ipomoea triloba
AGGGGGGGGGGGGGGGGGGGGGGAGATGATGAGAATTTGCAAAGTTCAGAGAGAACATATTGTTTCATCAACATAATCATAGCACCAAAAGAAAATACATTATTTAAAATCAACGGATTATTTATATGATTTGAGAAACCCCATCTCAACGCCCAAAAGGGAAAAAGTGTCATAAGATTACCAAAAGGATTTCATGTAGATCAACATAGAAAATCAGGCAAATGATACTATCAATAAAAATTCCAGACCTTTCACTAAACAACGTAGAAATAACATGACAGTTATTTCCACAAATCACAACATTATGTTTGATAAAGGCCATCAAAATAACAAACCTGTGTTGCCATTGGTTGTCCAGTACTGCCAGCAAGATGTCCAACAACTACTGGTAAATCATACTGCTCTAAATATCTCCAAATCGTATCTTTCATAACAGGAGAAATGTTAATGAAACTAGCAATTGTATTTCGCAAAGCACCCTGTCAAACAGAAAGTACACAAGATAATCAGGAGCTTAACTCAACAGCAGCACCATGGTAAAATGGACAGAAAGTTCCCCAAAAAAATCATTTAGATGAAAGATAGAAATAGTCAAGGTCCAAACCTTAAGATAAGGAGGCACATTTTCATATCCAAGTAGTTTGAATAATGGCTCAATATCAGCAAACCAATTCTTTCGTTCAATGGGATTTGCCTTTTCAACAACCTGTAACATTACCAAAACAAATTCCAAATTATTAACTGACACCAATAGAAACTAAGACTAGAATGGGGGAACAAACACTAAAAACAGTTCAGCAAATGTCACCTTTTGTAGAACATTCAAGTATGCAACAAGAGCTTTGGCATCTCCTTCTTCTATCTCAGGTAACATTGCACCAGGACTCTGGATGGCTTGTTTAAACTTCTCTTCATAAATTGATAAGCAACTGAATAGAGTACTCCACCCTATAGAACGGAATGTCTTGCCTTGAAGTAACTCAAAAACTTTGGATGAACCCTCAGCACTAGAAGCCTGGTTTAAGGTATGAAATAATTTAGAATGTACTCAATATAATGTAATGCTTCTGATACATGATAAAAGTACTAAATTGCCAAATAGTGAAAACTTCACTTACCAAGGTACTCAGCATCTTCAAAAATGCAACAAGTGTATGAAAATTAGTGTGGTCCTCACCAGCAAAGTAGACAAAAGTCCACAAGACATCATTGCCAGACAGCAGCTCAGGTTCCCTCTAGTACAGTTAAAGAACTATAATCAAAACATATACACTAATAGAAGTATGAAAACACAGGAAATAGAAAAGAAATCCAAAGAGAATGTGTTCATCTCTCTCACTTCACAAAAATGTCAGTTTCACACAGAGCTGGGAACTCCATATGCTCCTAATAGGCAACTGCCAACTGACTTCAATTGTCAATACTCACTTATCCCCAGATCAATAGTCATCACGCCAAAGTCAAGAGCAATCTCTCTTTCAATACCAGAATCTAGTTTTCGGACAAAAGAGTTCCAATTATCTACCTTAACCCACTTTACTCTGGTCTCCAAAAACTTATATGGGGTAAGATACTTTACATTATTAGGTTTAGTTTTACATCCAACTATCCTATCAACAGTTCACAGCATTAGTACATAATTGCTGACCTCAAAATAAAAACCCATTATGGACAAAGTGAAAATTTTTATACGCTATAAATGGTTACAGATACATTGCCATTAAGCAAGCATGTTGGGTAGGCCATCATCTCAAAACACCTAGCAAACTCAAAAGAAATTGGATTTCATCCCCAAACCCCCACCCAGATAATAATAATAATAATAATAATAATAATAATAATAATAATAATACTAATAATAATAACAATAATAATAATATAATAATAATAAGAGTGGTAACAATAATAACATTAAAAATGCACTAACCTGATAAATTTCACTAACAAACTCTAAAAGAGAGATAAAAGCTTGAGGTGCTGGTTCAGTCTTCTGAGCATGCATGCTTCTATCCACCATATGGTCATGAGAACTGGCCATGCGATATGGACTAAGTTCAGTCATAGCCTTGTCTTTTACTTCTTTGACCTTTCAAAAGACAGTAAGGCACTGTAAACTATAAGATAGAAAGACTAGAAAAGGAATATGAGAAGTTTATGTTAACAGTAAGAGAACATATTGTAAACATCCCATACTATAATAATTTCAAAAACATGACTTCAGTGAGAACTGAGCACCACAAATTTGTGAATCTCCAAAAGGGAAAAGAAACTATGCTTACAGTCTAGGCTTGAGAGGAAAATGTACAAACCTTATCTCGGGCAAGAGGATGAGACAGAAAGCAGGTCATCATCTTGTGCAAATAAGCATTATACATATAAACCATATCCTCATCGTCGTTCTGCCCACACAAAAGAGAGAACCTAAAGTCAGTTTGGCTTGAGCAAAAAGTGCAAATAATTGTAATTTAGAATAACAAGTATAATGTGTAAAATGTCTAGCTCAAGAATGGATAAAATTATACAGAGGCTAAGAACTAGACATCTTTTCAATATCTTTTTTAACCCTTTTTGCTCTCATGAAGTTCAGAGTCAGTATTACTTTGTAATTTGCTAAAGCTCCAGGCTTAATGTACTATTTAACCTATGAGTAAATAATACCATTACATATAAAGAAGAATTCAATTGCACAAGAATTAACCAAAGACAGACAAACCAACCCCTACGGTTGAAAAGTAAAGAACCAGGGTACTATATCCTTTAATGTTGAAATTTTATGAGCAGATTACCAAATAGCCAAATTGTGACAAGTGTACTGTACATCACAAGTAACACTAACCTGATAAGCAGGAGTTTGAAGAATGTTCTTCATCCAAAACTGGAAAACATTGTCAGAGAATATGACATCCAAGCATGTGTTAATGTGTCGCAGGTCATGTGACGAGACAATAGGCCCCGTCTCTTGAGCATCAACTCCATCATGGATTAACATTAAATGTACAAGCCAAGCATGCCTTACACAACTAACATAGCCTTTAACAACAGGATCTTCCACAGTAACCATTACCTAGAGGAACAGTCACAGGTTCTAATTCATAAAAATAGCAATAATCAGATATTCAAAAAGCATTAGTTCTACTTACAGATTCCTGGAATTCATGCCGAAATGAAGCATCTCTAGTCAAGATAGATGCTTTATCAGGAACTGCACTCAATGCATCTGATACTAAAGCAACCACAAGAGAAAAAAGGAGGCCATGTGTTATCTGCAAAATTGTGCGAAAACAATCAAATTATCAAATAGAAATCCACACAAAACAATGAAGAGTGTTGGTAGCAGTTTCATTCTCTATATTAGCAAGTGTAGGGGGACTTTGGGCAAATCAGCCAAAGTGGTTCATCTCTCTCACTTCACAAAAAATGTAGATCATTGGCTACCACCAAGATGTGCAAAGGGTGCAGGACGAAATCTAGTGCTGATATTTAGAAATGCCTTCAGCACATTATTTATAAAAAAAAAATTAAAATTAAAAACTGAAAAGAAAAGCACAGGAAAATGAAGGGGATTGGAAACATAAAAGAAGCTAGCTAGCCAATTCACACTAGAAACAACTAGTAGCCATGTATATTCCAGCTAACAACTCCTCATTCCATTCAGGCTAACCCTTTGCTCCAGTATCAAACACAAAACCAATAAAGTGCGACTCAATGCTTTAACTACTCAGTGCAATCACTATTCCACGCTTTGCATTGAAATTAAAGTATTTCACCATCACAAAAATGCTTGGAATGATGAGCAAGACCTGTTGTTTTAAGGTATCAGTGTTCGAATTAAGTTCCACTGCACTGTCTTTCAGAGCAGAAAAGACATCTTTTATATCTTTGGGGCCTGCAAACATTACAAATTATAAAATTATAAATCGCGGTGAAAATGCAATAGAAGAAGAGACAGTGAGCCCTGATGGCATCATGGCACAAGGACACATAACACTATTTACTTTAATATATAATTTAAGAAATGGTAATAGAAAAAAACTAAAAAAGAACAACCAAGAAGATAAAGCTAAATAAGCATAGACTCAACCACTTTAGAACAGGATACAAATTCAGAATTGGTTAAAGTTTAAAAGGTGAATATATATATATATATATATATATATATATATATATATATATATATAGTATGTGAACAATTTAATAGATTTAATCATTTAGAGAATATTGTTTATTGAGATGGATGACCAAACAAGTTGTAATATGACTTACCCAGAAACAACAAAACTTTTCTAAACTTGATAAGTACATTTGGATTAAGCATACAAGTTTTCAAGCAATTTCATCATTCTAACATCATAAAGAAGATTATGCAAACACAATTATTTGCAAGATCAGAAAATACCCTGGTAACCTCTTCATATTCTGTGACCCAAAAAATTGAATAAAGCCCTAAGAGAAAAAACCAAATGATATAAAGCATCTTGTTTAAGTGTCTAAATTAAAAGCTGAACAGTTTCTGTTATAACAAATGCAAAGGGAAGAAGCTTAAAATAGAGAGGCAACAAAATTTATAGTAGGATTTAAAAAATAAAAAAGACAAAGAAAACTAAATAAAATATTCAAAAATACTAATTAAAAAAACAAACAAACAAAGAATCTTGCAGTAGAAAAGCTCCGACTAGAAATCAGCCATTTGTTGCTTACTTGCCCGTACAATCAAAACAGAGAGGATAAGGCAATGAGTAAGAATGAGCCTTTCCCTAGAAACCACAGCTCTCCGTTCCACTAGAGCACCTCTGGAATCAAGAATATAGAGTTCACAGTTCGGCCCACCCAAGCCAGCTGGTTCTTCTCGATTCAGTTCCTGGAAATTTAACCCCAAAAATTGACATGAAGAAATTTGCACCTTTACAAAACAATAAAAAAATGTACCAAGAAACTGTGATGCAGCTAGAAGCATGTATTGATTACATACTTTGTAATGGTCATCATACAATTGGACAAGTTTCAACTTACAAGGTTTCAGAGAACTTGAAAATGCTTCATTCTGACTAAAAACACCATGAATTTGACAAAGAATGATTGACTTTATAAGATAAAGATTAATTCTTGACCGATTTATAAGAAACCTACACTGGATATGTATTGATAAAACCCTTTGTATTTTCTAACTTCTCCTGAAACTAGGCTACGAGGAAAGTTCTAGATGAATCAAATGCTCATCTGAACTTTACAATCGTATTGAGTAAAATTTGACCATGGAGTCTATTCAGGCATGAAATTATCCAGCCAAAGTAGAAATTTGATCAGAAGAAAGAAAGAAAAGTGTCAAAGTTCTATACACAATGATGCACAAGTAATTCCCAATGAAAGACATAAAAGGCAATCCATAGTGTAAGGACCTTTATTAGTGTAATCAACCGCTGTCTAACTCCTGCATTAATAAGATCCTCCAAATATCTCTGTAGGTCTGTCACAAGATCAGCATCAAGTCCTTGATCAAGGACAACAGCCTACATAAATCAAGAATTTAATGGGGAGATAACCAGAAACAGAGTCAGAGAGTCTTATCATATAAATAAGAACGAAAATACCCTTAATAGCATGTAAAGTGCTGTTATTAGATCTCTTCTCTCAGTATACCAAAGTCCTGCAGCAAGGCGCAGAATTTCTAAAGGATCTCGCCCCAATAAACCCCACTGCAATCAAAGGTAACATTATTCTTTTGTATTGAGCAATGTAAAATCTAAATTTTAGAATATCAAAAAAAAAAAAAAAATACAATAGATTTACCTCCTGATTAGCAGAAATAAGTAATCGCACGCATTCTATCTCATTAAGATGGAGATCATCACTCAATTTCAACGCCTAGAATCCAACAACAAAGAAGATTTTAGGCAAAAGGCTACAGTCAACTCATGATAAGCAATGCAATATACACCTGCTAACATCCAAGAAACTACTGCAGCAGGTTATAAAGATCATATTGAACACAATAAGACAGGCAAGATTCTTGTAGAAAACAATTTGCAAAATTTAATATGAAAATAAATTAAGTAATAAACTACTGAAGCAGGTAATAGAAATACTAATATCAATAAGATGGATAACATAGCATACCTGTAAAAAATAAATGGTTACATTTAGTAGAAAAAAGTAAGGAAAAGTTGACTGATAAACATCATGCGTGATAAACTGAATATGTTTAGATACATTGCCATCATATTAGTATTGACATATAAAGAGTATGATATGTCTTATACAATAAGTTGTCAATCAAAATATTGTAGTTACACTTGTTTATTTACCACCTCCAAAGCAAAAAAGTCTGAACACATGTCAATCAGAATAAGAAAGCAAGGGGAGAGAGTGCAAATAAATATGTTCCTAAGTATGGCAAAAATGTCATCCACAATTACATATTTGAAATACTCCAATTATAATTTTTCCAGGAATGTATATAATCCGATAAGAGTTTTACCTAAAAGTGTTAAAATATCTAGCATGAAACCTAATCATAAGCAAAGTTTTAGGAGAACAAAACAGAAAAAGGTTAGAACAACTCACTATCTGAACATCCTGATCATCAAGTGATATTGGACCAGAATCCGGAAGTCTCACTTCTTTAGACTGTACTTGAGCTCTGTCTGAGGGCTTTGGAGGCTGTGCATTTGGAGGAAAAATAAACACAGTATTATTTCATAGCAATCAAAAGATTTTACTAGATGTCCATCTTGCTAACAGAAAATGCAATTCAAAGCATTTCCTATCAACTAAACAAAGACAACATTCTTCAAGAGAACTTAACAAACTACAAATTTCCCTCACTTGTCTACAAACATTTCTTCAAACTCATTACACACTCTTCAAGATAATTGGTGAACTTAATGAGCAAGGAATCACGTTTAAAGCAGAAATGTTTACCACATTTCTCTTACCCATTCTAAAAAATGAGCTGAAATGGTTAAATTATTGTAGAACTCGAAATCAGCTTAGTTCACTAACATTGTGAACTTAACGAGCAAGGAACCACGTTTAAAGCCGAACTTTTTACCAGATTTATCATACCCATACTTCAAAAAAAAAATGCGAGCTGAAACGGCTAAACTATCGAGAACCTGAAATCAACTTAGTTAACTAGCATTCTCTACCCCCAAAAAAAAACAACACATTTTATCATAAACGTCGATACCATCCCAAACAATACAATACCGGGTAGGAGACGAGGGAGCGGAGAGAAGGGAGGGAGTGGCGGATGGCGTGGAGCAGCTCCACCTTCTGCGACGGCGGAGGAGGAGTGGGCCCCAATAGGGAGGACTCGATTAAGGTGAGTAAGTGCTTCGGTGACACCATCACTCTTTTGCCAATCAGATTGGAGCTCGAACTCAAAGAATGCCCTCAGACACACAAGATTAAAACTGTGATTTGAAGCAGAGAGATATATATCGGAGCGAGGGAAAAGCCCTAACTGAGGGTTTTTGGTAGGGGTGGCAATTCATTCGATCGAACCGAACCGAACCGAATTAATAATATACTGAAAAATTGAACGGTTCAAAATTCTTGTAAATCGAATAATTCGGTTAAAAAATGAATTGAATCGAACCGTTTGGCAAAAGTCGAATCAAACCGAGTATCGTTAAGTTTTAATAATAATAATAATACGGAGTAATAAAGTCTATTGATGTTTGTTCTGTCGTTCAGTTCTTATTCTTTAGTCTAAAAAAACAAAAGTACAAACTAGATAATAAGAATTGAACGACTAAATTAATATTTTGTTGATTGTCGCAATTGTTCTTTACCTCACAATTAGTACTTAGTAGTATATTTAAACTTTGAATTGCTATTTTGTTATATAATGTTTAAATTTTGGATATGGATTATGTTATTATGTGATAATATGTTCGGAGAAATTAGAAAATGTTGAAATGTGGGAATCTTAAATCAAACTGAATTAAATCCGAAACGAAATCGAACCATTTCAAACCGAACCAAAACCGAGCTGAACTCTAATGTTAAACCGAATAGTTTAATTCTTTTTAAAATTAAAAAAAAAAAAACCAAAAACAAAAAAAAAATCAAAAATAAAATCAAAAAATCAAAGCCCAAAACAATGCCCACCTTAGTTTTTGGGGCAAATTATACTGTGCACCACGTACCTAAACGACGTCGTTTTGAGCATTGTAAACTAATTGTCCGTTTTTTTTTTGAAATCACGTTTCCCGTTTCGGCCGGTCTCTGTATTTATGTTAATATTCTGGGTATTCCAGGCAATCATTCTGTGTATTCTAGGCAACCGTTCTGTGTATTATAGGCAACCGTTATGTGTATTCATGTTAGTAACACATGTTGTGATGTGTTTGTGCATTCGAATGTTTAGGAGGATGAGTTCTGTGTATTTTGTGTAAATATTATGTGTATTCATGTTATTAACACAAGTTGTGATGTGTTTGTGCATTCGAATATTAGGAGGATGAGTTCTGTGTATTTTGCGTCAATATTCTGTGTATTATGGGCAAACATTCTGTGTATTCTAGGCAAACGTTCTGTGTATTCTATATAATGATTATGTGTATTATAGATAATGAATTCCCTGGAGTCATTCGCGTCCACTAACATCTGTGTATTTTGTGTCAATATTCTGTGTATTCTGGGCAAACATTCTGTGTATTCTAGGCAAACGTCTGTGTATTATAGATAATGATTATGTGTATTATAGATAATGAATTCCCTGAGTCATTCGCGTCCGCGTCTACTAACACCGAAACGACGTCGTTTTACGTACGTGGTGCACATTGCTATGTGCACCGTGGTGCAGGGTATAACGATTGAGTTTTTGGTCACCGGAGCCATCTTTTATAAGAAGATTTTAAAAAATGAGGGAAAATACAGGAAAATGATCAATAGTTATACCGTGAACCATAATCTATTAGTGCAGTGTGGACCCTAATCCATGGTATAATAAATTGGGGAACAAAAAAACAAAAAAAAAATAACAAAAATAACAAAAAAAATGCATTGCTTCTTTTTTTTTTTTTACTATTATATGACAGTATGGCACTACGAGACTAATTCAAATTTAACGCATCACACCATAAAGTTTAACTTGTACTCAAGAAAACCTTAACTCAAAACTTTTTTTAAATCACTGTCGCCTAATACTAATAGTGGAATACTAATAGTTCACTAGAAAATTGAACCAAACATCAAGTTCAATTGTGTTGCCTATTTAGACTAGTACTCCACCCATGCGTTGCACAGACAAAGTTTATATATATATATATGTATACTTGTAATTTTTGCAAAGTCATAAGAATAACATGGGTAAAAATATATGGTTTATGCAAACAAAAGATGGAGCATCATGGTCAATGAAAATCTTCTTAGAATAATTATATATTTCTTTAACAAAGCGGAGAAGAAAAATCAGTAAGGCATAACAACTTACACTTTGGCGAAAGTCCCTCGGGGGATTGTGTGTTGGAAAAAATAGCATAAAATGGCATTTTTTGTGGCTATTTTGTGGTACAAATATATGTGGGGTCCACTTCCGATTTGGGTCGGGTCAAAGTAGATTCGGATTCTTCGTAGTTAGACGAAGAAATTGATATATGGTACGCACAAAACGGATAATTGGTGAATGAGAAATTGGTTCTCAAAGTTGACCCATTTGAGTTGGAAAAATGGTGGGAAAGCTTTGAAGTAAGCTTTTGTCCCACACTAGCAATTGGCCCGTGCGATGCGCGATATGAAAATAGATCAAGTGAAAATGAAATACTGCCGAAAACGAAAAGAAGATAAAATAATATTAATAATGAAAGAATTTATAAATTATTAAAGACCTCTTTGTAAACGACATTAGTAGTAGAATTACAATCTTGTTTTCATTCATCACATACTAAAATCTTCAGTCCGTCTGGTTGACTAACTCTTGATGCGACAACATATAATTGCCCATGCACAAAAACTGGTTTCTTCAGTATCAAGCCAACATTGGAAAGCGTCTGCCCTTGACTCTTGTTAATAGTAATTGCATATGACAACATAAGTGGAAATTATCTTATGTTGAACTTGAAAGGTAATCTCGGGTCCGATTGGGTGATAGTCATTCTAGCAATTAATACCTTAGTCCCAGCATTAGGACCTGCTAATATGCTTCCTTCAACAACATGATTACCTAATCTTGTTACCACCAACCTAGTTCCATTGCGTAAACCAAGACTATGATCAATGTTCCTCATTAATATTACAGGAGACCCCACTTTCAAAGTCAGAGAATGATTTGTAAGGCCGGTAGCTCTTATGGTATTTAGGAATTCTGGTGTATGCACATCAGCAAGAACTGAACTGGAACCATCGCCTTTACACGTTGTGTCGGAACTCAAATATGTCTTTCCTTCCCCCTTAGTTAAGTTAGACATATACTGGTTGACCTCATTGACCACCTCTAACGTTGGTGCTAGTATTGCACTGTTCTTAAAACAACTTCCATCACTGCTTGCACCAGTAAAGTTGGGGAAGGTACTTTTCACAATAGAGGAAATAGGATCACCATTTGACTTTAATAACAATTGAGTGGGGATATCAAAATCAGCGTAACCATCAACATCTACGCCAATATTACCATCACCTATTGAAATTAGCCAATTCGCAAATTCTTCAACTTTGTCTTGATTCAATCGAGGTTCCATTGTAGTTAATCTCAAATTTTCTTGATTCAATCGAGGTTCCATTGTAGTTAATCTCAAATTTTTTGTTATCAATCGAGGTTCCATTGTAGTTAATCTCAAATTTTTTGTTAGGCGCATAACTCTACAATGTCTCCAAAGATATGAAGAATTAATTGTTGCAGAAACAATGTCCTGTCTTGAACCCTTTGGCACCACTGGTAATATTTGCCTGTCCTGTCTTGAACCCTTTGGCACCACTGGTAATATTTGCCTAAAGTCCCCACCTACCTTTGGCACCACTGGTAATATTTGCCTAAAGTCCCCACCTAAAACCACTGTCTTCCGTAATATTTGCCTAAAGTCCCCACCTAAAACCACTGTCTTCCCGCCAAAAGTCTTGTTTTGACTTTCATTGTTAACAAACCTTAACAAATCTCTCATTGTTTTATCCAACGCCTCAAAACAATGTTTGTGCATCATCGGTGCTTCATCCCAAATTATTAGTTTTGCATGAACAATGAGTTCAGCTAATTGACTGTCTTGATTTATATTGCACGTAGAATCTTCATTGACAGAGATTGGTATTGAAAACCTTGAATGTGCAGTCCTCCCACCCGGAAGAAGTAAAGATGCTATCCCACTCGATGCCACATTGATAACAATTTCACCTTTTGCTCTAATATAAGAAGAGAGCGCACGCCACAAAAATGTCTTTCCTGTACCACCATACCCATAAACAAAAAACAGTCCACCATTGTTGGAATCCATATCGTGGATAACAGCATCATATATTGCTTTTTGTTCTTCTGTAAGTCTCTCCTTAAGCCGTTGACTCTCCTCATTTTCCCTAGCACGGTCATATGCTAACTCTTCCCACAACAACCGGTTTTCCACATGAACATGGCTTGCTTCATTAATTACCGGCATGTTTGGAAAATCTGTCAAATGCTTGTTATAGACTAATAAAAGCTTTGACAATTCCATTAGCGCAAAATTCATTTTCTCTTCATCAGTTAGAAATATATTTGTAACAAAAGATAAGTCCATTAAATAAAATTATACAAAAAAAATTAGTACATAAACCTTAAATAGTTGCATAATAATACCTTGCAAGTTTAATAATCTCCTACGGGTATGTTGAGCATCATCAGCCAGATGTGTCCAGACCTTTTCCCAGACAATTTCAGGACGTGCCATTGTATTTGACAATAATAGAGTAACAAACAACTTTCTTAGTGAGTGGGGAGTTGCAAAATGGCTAGCTTCCAATATTGCATCAACATATTCAGTATCATCTTGTAATAACCCCCGCGCATAACATGCCTCCTTAAAAGTATTGTATTGTATTCCATTATATGACCTTATGTTAGAACAGCTTGTTGGACCCCTGACTATGTTCAACAAACATCGGAGATAATATAATTCCCCAGTACCCGGTGGAACATAAAAGATACGGCCAATAGAAAAACCTCTTTTACGTGGATGCCATTGACGAATATTCTTCTTCCACACAAATTTATTGGGCATCTCAATATAGGTTAGCAATTTAGCTTCTTGGAAAGTTTTGTTTGCCTCAAACCATTGTGTGAACATGCTTTGCCCCAAAGTTTCTTTGTTCAATACTGTCTCAACATCTTCATCATCCTGAAAGAAGACCGTTTGGCTATCTGGTAAATGGAAACTAAGCCTCTCAACTGGCGGATTTCTACATTGAATCTCAAAACTTAGTAGACGCCAAGTAGCCTCAGATGCAGAAACGTATCTACAATCATAGTACATGTTGATCTCATCCACTAATTGTACACCATCTGCATTTGATGTTGTTTTATAAAATTCAGCAGTGACGCGATCATTTCCCTTGTTCACATATTTGAATAAGTATTTGATAGATCTAGATTGGTTGCACCACTCCACATTCATATGTGCCTTGTATCTCAAAAGCAAGTATCTGTTATGGGGTACCCCATATCTGTTATCCAAATGAATACCATTCTTGGTAATTGTTTTCCCATCATCCCGTCTTCTATATATTGGGTAATCATCTGCATCAAAATTTGAGTTCTCCACAAATTTTTTGGGAAAATGTTTAGAACACCGTCCATTTACCATGCATGGAGATGCCTTTCTAGCAACACCACAAGGACTATGTAACATAAACTCCTCGACTGCTTGATGGTACTCAGGATCTAATTCTTTGCTCGGGATTTCAGCAGAGATTATTGAGTCAACTGTATTTTGACATGGAATACTTGTGTTCAAACCAAGAAAAAGAAGTATATGAGCATGAGGTAATCCTCGTTTCTGAAATTCAATTGTGTAGATCACTGTCATAACAAAAAAATAATTGTAAATTAAGAGGATAGTATAATAATTATTAACATAAAAAAAATGTAAGTGTAATTTTTTCTTACATGCTTTTACCGGACCAAATAATTGCCCTGCCTTGAATTCTTTAATCAATGAATCAAGCTTCATTTTGAAAATTCGTGCAACAATATCTGGTCTGTCCTCGGCTCTCAAACCTCTTAGTTGAACATATCGTTGGATTTCCGGCCACTTTGGGTTACATGTGAATGTAATGAATAAGCTTGGATACCCTATCCAACGACATATAACCATAGCATCTTGATAATTTTGTATCATATATCTTGCACCACCCGTAAAACTTGATGGTAAAATAACTCTCTTACCTTGCGTTGAAGGGTCTATATCTCCTCTAAAAAATGCATCAGACAAACCTTTGTACACTTCACAACGCAATGCCTTTTGATTGTTACGGATGAATAGTAGACGACCTGCTTCCACCATTGTGTACCCATCAACTAAAAATTGTTGTAACAGTCTCCTTGCATGCAATAAGGTTGAAAGTTGACTTCGCCTTTCATGTATTTTAAAAGCAAAATACTCTCTTGGGATATACGTTGCCTGCTACCACCCACTTCGTTACTATTTGTACAAAATTGTATATCATCCCTATATCCATCTTATCCAAAAGGAAACAATAAAGGATACTGCAATGGTAAGTACGCAGGGTTGAGCTCATTAATCATCTTAAGCAATCCTGACTTACACTCAACTATAATGTCTCGCATACCCATGTCCGGGTCTAAATCGCCAACTATCAATGCAGCAACCTCGGAGACTGTAGGTAGATTATATGTCCTTGCATCTTTGGACCTCTTTCCTATTAGTCTCATCCTTATTTCAGTTCTAGGATTTTTTTGAATCTCACTTCTAGCCATTCGAAACGACTTAACCAAAACATTTATGCTCGTCTAAAGCTGCCTTTATATCATTAACAACCTCCATCTCTATTGATGAACTAACAATGTCATTCCTAAATAATTCAAACAAAAATTGATATATATTACAAAAAGTATTTTAATTAACAAAAATAATATTTACCAATAAATAGAAAAGAGTGAATATTACCTTATTGATGTAAGACGGTTGTTAACTTCATTTTCCGTGTCATGGATATACAATTGTGCAAACTTTGGTGTAGCACCATCCACAGGTTGCAAGCTTCCAATTAAGTGAAAGTTTTGGCCATTCAGACGATAAACAGGTGGACCACCACCTTGATTTACGGTTCTATCAACTCTTCCACCCATTGATGTAAAACAAAACATATTGTTATATGAGCGAATATTTTGCAAGAAGTGGTATCTTTTCTCACCGACCTTAAAAAAAAGATCCAAAATTTGTTGTGGCGGTTTGTTCTCAAGTGGTAATTTAATCTTACCATTGGTACAACATAATGAATACTTAGTAAATCCGTTAGAGTTCCGTGCACCTACATGCTCTTCGTACCAAAATAAGGCACCGCAATGTTGACATGAAGCACACGGATCCCCAAAATCGGCATAGGTGACTACAAAAAAAATATAAAACTAAATTTTTAGCAACACTTGTTCAATAATTATTTGAATAATATATTAGTGGAAAAACTGCAAATGTAATGAAAATCAAGTAAGAACTAACCAATTGATTCATTATTTGTTAAGTCTTGTTCCTCCATAGCCTCGTTGAAGTCACTGTTTAAGTTTCTAAACTCCATTGTAGAAGACCTCATTGCATTGGTTATAGTACTGCTTGTACTTTGGAAGGAGGAATCTAATTTCATATATATATTGTAAGAATGTAGGTAACATAATTACTCTTAAAACAAATTTTAAGATATTTAATAATAAAAACAATAAGTAAAAAATTTGTATATATGACAAAATTAGGGTTAAATGTGAAAAGCACTATTATTTGTAATACCTCGTTCTTGATTCATATTAAGTGTCACGGGGATATCCTGCAACGGTGTCATATTTTTGTCAATCAAATCATTGCTCAACCTTGATGGACCTAAAATAAAGTCTTTTATGTCAGATTAAAACATTTAAAAATTTGCTAACATTGGTGCATAACATTTTAAAACTTGATAATAATCTACTAACCTTCAGTTAATACGCTCAACGGGGTAACTAAGGATGATTGAAAAACTCCAAATAATTGATTTGGAGTTTGAATTGAAGATAACTGATTATGTTTTGGACCAATGACATTATCATCTTGTATCGAATTTTCATTTTCTACATAACAAATATAAATTCAAATTAGATTTAGACATACCATGACAAAAATACATAGCAAAATTTTAACAAAATCAAATTATTAAATTATTAAATTCAACAAAAACTAACATACTAAAGATTTAATTAATATAACAATTTAGTAACCACAAAATTTATAATACAACACAACAAATAATATTAATTTAACATCTATATAAATATATCTATACATACATACATATAAATATATGTATATATACATATATTTATGTATGTTATGGTACATATATAATCTATATCTATATATATATAAAAAAGTCATAGGAGTTCAGCCAATCAGAAGGCTCCATTTTCCCGCCCATCACAAACGACGACGTTCTGTTGTTGTTGTTTTTTTTTTTTTTTTACTTTGGCCGGTTATGCAAGTCAAATTTGTTTCTCCCGCCTCTTTCATCTGTAATTGTAGCCTGAAATTTAGGGAATGAGCTGTTTTCTAGAGTTAGTACTCTAGGTTGCGTGTGAGTATAGTCTAGGCACAGTATATGTTTGATTTTTTTTTGATAACGTATAGGTTTGGTTTTCAAGTACTGATTTATTTATTTTACTTTCCCTTACCCAGCTGCTTCGAAGCTTATAAATACCTACATATGTCCTCCACTGATCGTCTATGATAACACAAAGCTTAGAGAAAATACAGTACAAGTTTGAGATCTTCGGAACTTCTCTCAAAACAAAAAACATATAAATCAATTTAGAAGTTGGTGTTGCCTTCCTTCAATATCTAGTATGTCTGGCCAATTTATTGTGGGTGTGCATCTTCATCCTCAGCAGACCACTAAGGGCCTAAGGCTATAAGGATTGTGTTGTGTCCGCAATTACTTAGTCTGTGAAAATGAAAACAAGGGATAAAGATGGATAAGAAGTCAGGAGTGTGTATTTCACATTTTCACGATCAACAGGTTAGTTTTTCATATATTAGCATTCTATGTTCCTTTATTGTTATTCATAAATCAGCTTATTTAATTCCGATTTTGGTTGTGTAGATACAGGGTATGTCCATCCATGTACACATACCTAAGGACATTGTGGCAAAATATATAACATATTCACTAAGGGAAAAGTATTATCTATGGCATTCTACTGTAATGGTTGGCTAAAGCTTAAGTTATCTATTTCAAATCACAGAAGAATAGCAGTTACATACATATGCTGGCATTTAATGTAAGAACTTTTTAGTTGCATTACTTATACTTTGTATATGTATAAAAATTAGATACAGCAGAGGATTTTCTGCAAGGTGGTATTTTTACAAATGTTGACAGTTGAAAATCAGATATGGTTTGACAGTGATGTACTGATGTTGAAGAAGGTTAAGGTGGTATTTTTACTAATTCTTAAATATAAAAATCAGATAGAACAGGTTACAAGTTATACATTACCCAATACAAATTTAAAAAATGTCTATTGTTGTAATACATCATGCCTTACTAACATGCATTAAATGTTGATGGTAAGTGTTGACTCTCAAAGATTAATATTTGATAGTGACACTTCACTTTTCTTACATTCTACTATCTATATATACAAGCCATTTAAGAGCATCCTTATCAGTTGGAGTTTTTTCTCCAGTTTTTTGTGGGCCTCAGCTTCCACCTCATCATTCACTATCTTATTCAATCACAAAAACTCTTCTCCACACTAGTTTGAAGTTTTTTCTCAATTTTTTATGGACCCACAATTTTACTATCATATATTTTAATTATTTGTTTATTTATTTGATTTATAAATTTATAATTTTAATAAAAAATAAAAATATGTACTGGATTAAATAAACATACGTATTGTACTTTAATTTATAATTGTAATAAAAAAATATTTAAAATTAACATACCTAATACTTGACTTTAATTTATGGGTCACACTTGTGTGAGACCGTCTCACGGATCCTTATTCGTGAGACGGGTCGGGTCGGGTCAAATCACCATGCAAATGTCATACTTATATGTGCAAATGTCATACTTATATGCTCAAATATAACACTAATCAAGAATACAATTTTTGTTACTTATAAGAGAAAAAGTAATACATTTTTCATAATAAGTAATGTTCACAAGTGCTCCTTACTTATATGGGTAAATGTAATACTTTTAAGGAAAAATATAATACTTTTAAATCGAAATGTAAAAGTATTGTATTTTTCCTTAAAAGTATTACAGTTACCCTTATAAGTAACAAAAAAATTATTCCTGATTAGTATTGCATTTGAGCATATAAGTATGACATTTGTGCATATAAGTGTTACATTTGCATCATGATCCGACCCGACCCGTCTCATGGTGAGACGGTTTCACACAAGTTTTTGCCTTAATTTATATATAATTTGTAATAAAAAATAATTAAAATCAACAGCAACCAGCAGTGAAGAATTATGCGTATACAAAGTCCTAAGGAATTATATGCAAACAGCAGTGAAGAAATTATATATGCATGCATTACCTTTCAAAAACATAAAAGATAAAAAAATAAATAAATTCAATTGAGAGTGGGCCAGCTCTCAATCGCCCAGGCTGGACTGTAGGAGACGCCTGACAAAAACCATTCATTTGCAGAGATGAAATTTTGCAAAAAACTGACCACCACATCAGATATGAACCATTGCTTTGTTTCTTCACTGTTCCAAAATCCTCTTAAGAAGCACTGATATGGATGCTCTAAGAAATAAGATGTACACTCTTTTCATTTGGAATGAAAAGATTTGGAAGCACATAGTTAAGAATTATAAGAGCAATGAAGAAATTGACAAAGTCAACTACTATACTTGGAAAAAGAAAGCATGATGTTCAAGATAGAGGTACAATTTGAAGCTTATTTGCTGTTCTACATTCAGTTTCTATGAGATACTTAGTAAAAATGTCATTTTCAGTGTGTTCCTTAGTTGCTTTATACGTAGTATATTTTTGTGAAATGTGGACCTTTTTTTTTTTTTGAGTAAAAGTAATGTTAACTAGTACTCCACCCGTGCGTTGCACGGTATGAATAAACGACCAATGCTTTTATTATATAAAATATAGGATTATTAATTTGTTCGATGCACAGGTTGTATCTTTAAACATATTATATATATATATATACATACTAACATGTAAAACAAATTTTAAAAAAAATCTGAAAAAAATATTTTCTTAAATCAATCTTTATATCAAATTAATATTAATATAAAATAATAATAATATAAGTTATTAGTTAACTTATAGCTAATAACTGGCAAATTATGCTGTGGACCCAGGTCCACCTTGCAAGGTGGACCTGGGTCCAAAACTACGTCGTTTTTTGTCTTTTTTTTTTTTAATTAGTAAACATATTGCTGAATATAGAGTTGTCCAAAAATGTGTGAATGTAGAGGTTTCAAAGTGTGAATGTAGAATATAGAAATCGTGAATGTAGATTTAAGATTGTGTGAATGTAGAGTTGCCCAGAAAATGTGTGAATGTGGAGGTTTCAAATTGTGAATATGGAGTATAGAAATCGTGAATGTAGAGTTATGCATGTGTGAATCTGTAATAGAATTAAGAAGTTCTAGCAACTTGTAGCCCTGTAATGTGTGAATGTGGAGTTCTCAAGTTGTGAATGTGGAGTATAGGATCTGTGAATATAGAGTTTTGAATGTGTGAATGCATAACAGTGGTAATATAGTTACTAAACATATAATCCTGTAATGTGTGAATGTGGAGTTTACAACCCCTAATAACTAATATAGGCTATTAGTTAACATACTATCCATTAGTTTATTATAAAAGAAAATATAGTTTATTAGTTAACAGGCCCAATTCATGTATATAGTATTATGTATATTAATTAAACCCAACAACCTAGCCCACTACTACAGCCCAAACCCGGTCCACAAACCCAACATATATAAGCCACAGAATCTGGGTCAAACCCAATCCTCTTATCCTATTTTCCCGTCGTCTTCTTCGCCTCTCTGCCCTAACCCCTTACTACCTTCCTCTACTGAAATGGAAAGCAAGCCAAAATCATCCATCACAGACGAAGGCTTTGGAGCTAAGATTGTATACTATAAGTTAAGGTTTATTTCAATTATCAAATTTATAAATTTACTTTTAATTTATTAGATACAAACCATAATCAATTTGTTCAATATTCAACTGTAAAAGCCTACCATCATCGACAGACGAAACCTGTGCATGCATATAACAATATCAAAAGTGACGAAACCTGTACATGCATAACAATCTCAAAAGTGAAAAACTGAAATTGAAAGGGAAATGATGATCGTAGAAAGATAAGTATTCCATTACCTTTAAATTGTTTTCTAAATTCATACTCTGTTTGTGTGTTTAAAATTAGGGTTAACTCTGTCTGTGTGTTTGAATTAGGTGTTGGGGGTCCGAAATTTCTGCTCAAGGAGGAAGTAGAATGGGACTTTGCCAAGGATAGAGAAATACATTCAAACACAAACCATTGGTAATATACGGTTTTCCCTAGCTTTCTTTCTTTTCTTTTTTTTAGGTATATTTTGTGTTTTTGTGTGCATGTATAATATATAAATCCCTTAGTTAAGCATAGATTTGAGACTCTAACAACTAAGGGAACTGGGCAGTTCCGGACGCAGCTAGTATATAATAAAAATAAAATAAAATAAAGTTGCGTCCAGAACTGGGCAGTTCCGGACGCAGCTAATAGCTATCTGCGTCCGGGGCAAGTCCGGACGCAGATAGTTGACGGCAACTGCGTCTCCAGAATATGCGTCCGGAGTACTCCGGACGCAGATAGTCCATAACTTCGGACGCAGATGCCTGTTTCTGTACTAGTGTCCTTTCCTTTTCGCTCCTACAATTGTAGATTTTGTCAATTTCTTCATGTCTTCAAGGTAGAGTATGGAGAGTGTCTTCAAGGTAGAGTATGGAGAGTGTATTATCTGAAAGTTGTTAATGTTTCCTCATAGTGGCTTTTATAAATTGTAAAGGTTCAGAGCAATTATGATTGTCAATAGCTATTACTTTTTTCATTGGAAATCCAACAGTTTTGGTGTACTAATTACTCATTTTTTATTGAATATGACTTGATACCAATGTAAAAATGATTACAAATACATTGTTTGTACATCTTAATGCCTATATGACCAATATATTGCATTACAACATGATTGTCATAGTTGTGCTAACTCACTGTGGATTAAAAATACCTCACAATTGCTTAAGTATAAGTTGAATCAAGACTGCCTTTTTAGTACTTTATTTAATCATCTTTTTTTTATTTGCTAACTTGTCTAAATAAAATGACTTTCAATACAATCTGACACAGGTAGTCTATATTTGTGTCTCTAATTTAACATACTATAATAGAAATCATGTATAAAAACATTCTTGATACTTAATGAAATTGTGTCTTTCATTTACTTTAATTACTTTACAACATACAACTGACCTGACATGTAAACTTTTATTTAAAACTGACAGTCTAATTCTGTCTTTAATTAAGCACACCATCATGCAAAATCATTTGACTAAAAAGGAGATATTTTAGTGTAATTGAAACTAACTTTCTATTCTTATGTCTAATTCTGCCTTGAATTAAGCAAACCATCATGCAAATCATTTGACTATAAAGGAGGTATTTTAGTGCAATTGAAACTAACTTTCTATTCTTATGTTTTGACAGTCTCAATCTATGAGGATTAAGGAACATAATCTGGCCTCAACTGTGATGCTTTCAAGGAGAAGAATGTGACTATCCAGATAAGTATACTTTCTATTCATGTTTAAAATATTGCATCAATTACATTTTCAAAACATGATAAAACTGTAAAAAAAAACAAAAGTGTAAATCTATCCATAAGTATAAGAATATCTATGTGTAGTTACAATTGCTGCCTATTGAACTGCTAGATTATAGATGTGCCTAGTGCAATTTTTTGACTTCTGCTCCAATTGTTTGCATTCTGCTCCAATTGTTTGCCTTCTGCTACAACTTGAGTTCAAAAATTGCCTTCAATTATAACTTCAGGCAGAACTTGAAAACTGAGCACTTTTTAATCATCAAGTACCTGAAAAATCACAAATCTATACAAAAAATAACACTAAGTAGTATACTTACTGATTACTTAGATAAAATCACATTCATTAAGGCAAGTAATTCTAGGCAGGATCAGAAAAGTAATAGCATAGTGAAATAAAACAACAAACAGATTGTTAACCCTAAACTATTGGGGTTACAAATTCAAGGGCCACAAAAAATTGTCCAAAAACCACATACTAATCCAACATCAACACTGCCATAGTAACTATTGTCCAAACTATTCAATGTTCATCAGTAGATTCTTTCTCATTCTCCATTTTCACTACAATCTCTTTCTTTTTCTTTGATGGTTGTGTACTTGAGAATTCATCCAGCAGACTTCGCTTCACTGCTTCGGTTTCATTCACAGCTTCATCTTGCTTTCCAGGAGTAGCACCAATTGGACTTTCTGTAGGATCATCTGAAAAAAAAACCCTGAACAGATAACAAATAAGCATATAGTGCTAGTGATACTTAAAAGGCTATTTGATTGAAATAATCTATATAAATACCTCATCCGAGTCAGAATCATCCTGTGTTAGTTGTAGCTTGGAAGAAAATTCATCATCGTTATGCTGGATTAGCCCAAGACAGTAGGTTTCAAACATTTCAGGAAAGTGTTTGACTTGCAGTACTGGAACTGCATTATTGAGGTTATCAAATTGATCACTTCTCACAGAAATCTTAAAAAACAGACCTCTCCCTTTTAAATTCCTGATGTCTTTAGGGATCTTGGTCATTACCTAAGACATAAAAACAAAGACCATTAGTGGTTAAGGCATTTTACTAATCTATTATATAGACATCTAACTTAAGTTCAAAATTAGGGAACTCACAGATGGCTGCATAGCTTTCAATTCATCTGCCCTTAAACACAACAACTCAAGAACTTCACGGTCCCATAAAAGGAGTGGAGCTGTCCCATTAACATCAACCACACGAATTTTAAGCTTATATCTTAGGTTACCTTTAACAAACCGACCACCATATTTGCCACAATCATACATTCCAGAGTTGAATTCCAACTTCTTATTACCGTTTTGTTTAGGGCAATAGTCGTAATACCAATCATTGGGATCAGACTCAATACCTATAATCTTGCATGGTACCCAAAAATCACCAGTCTGCCATGAAAAAAAATAGATTTCTAATTAAATATGTTTTAAAAGTACATAACTACACTGGATTATTAAGAAATAGATACCTCTCTTTTAGAAAAGATCTCAGATAATGTTGTGATCTGCATTTTTGTACTGCTTAAGTCCCCTCCACTTGTAGTACCATAACTGAAAGTAGAATTCGATGTAATGCTCTTCAAAGGTGTTTGCTGCTGCATACATAGACTGAATACACAAATATGAATCTGCTATTCTCAGGTTTTAGAGATATGTAACATTGATATGTTAAAGAAATGCATCATACCTAGTTTTGAATTCCACAAACTCCAAAGTGTTTTGGTTGAATAGCAAATTTGTAGCATCATAAGAACTGTAAATTTTTACTTCTCCAGCTACACAAATATAAATTACAAAATCATAAGGATTAACAAATACTCATGTATTGCAGGAACAGATGAGTACAATACTGGAGATGAGTTATCTGATTACAGGAACAGAAGATTCACAAAGAAACTTAGGTAAGAACTTAGGTAAGGAACAAACTATTATCTACTAAAATCAGTGTAAACAAATACTCAGATTCACTATAGTCTGTTTACACTACTGCAGATACTCAGGCAGAAAGAGGTAGATATTCCAGCAACACAAAGCTCTTAAAGAAACAACAACCATAACTGAGGAAGACATTCAAAAAAGCACTATCAAGGTAACTGTTATGTAAAATTTCACTTACATTTTTCGACCAGCTTAATCCTACCCATCTGAATTAGAACAACCACTGGATCCAAAAGATCACTTTTAAAAAAAGGCATCACTCTCTCTACATGGTCATCCCAGACAGTGCATTTCACTTGATTACCCTTGCATGATTTTTTTTATTTAAAAATTGATGCATATTTTCAATCTGTAAAATAAAACATTTGAGTTTTCTGTAAACTTACTTCAAATCTTCAATCAGAAAATCTATCAACCGAGAGGGTCTCCCATTAATCATCTTCTCCAATGGAGAGTATATTTCAACTACATGGCCAATGACATCTAGAAAAATAAAAGAAGTATTAGATCAGTAGTATTTAGTACTGAACCAAAACCATGGAAAAATAGAGTATTTTGTAACTTACCAACCAAAATATTTGCATCCAGTGTGTTCAGAACTTCAAATGGCTGTAGTCTATACATATACCTTGGAAAATCACACCCTTTATAAGCTTTGACCAATGTTTCAGAATAAAATTTCATCATGTACTCTCCATGACATGTCTTATAGCAATACCAATGAGCAACTGCCAAAATTTTTTTTATACAGTACACATTTCCCTCTACAAAATCATTCTTCGGAGAAACACTCTTTCCTGGAATATGCATGTGAATGTAGGAACCCTATAAATACAAAAAAAAATACTGTATATTAAATAAAGATTATAGTAATGTTTCTACTGCATTTTTTACAATTTTTTACAATTTACAATGTTTTAGACATCAAAAAAAGAATAGATTACCGCTTCATCATGGAAGACACACTCTCTTGACTTGATTTGATCTCTTCCTCTACTGGGCCAAACATTGTAGGTGCGCACGACCCTCAATCTGATTGGAAGTATGGTCCTTATCCAACTCTTCAACTAATACATACATCGGAGCCATAGAGTTTATAAAAATAGATTTGTAGCTTTGCTTGTAAATTTCGGTCTAATCATCTCTGTTGTATATATATTGGTAGCCCTAGGGTTATGTAATTATAATGGGCATAATATCCGAAAAGTCACGCCTGTCATTGGAAAGCCAAAGAGTTGTATCCATAAATAACTTAGGTTCAAATTTAAAATGTAACCAAATGATTCAATACAGAACCAGCCGCAATAATATTAATGTTCTCGGTTTCCCATGAAAATGCCCAAAACGGCGTAGTTTTCAGTGGGCGGGAAACCAATTTTTTTTTTATTTACCAAAAACTTGTCTCTTTATATATATATAGATTGGTTTGGGAAGTGGGTTTGCACCACTATTCATACAAGAACCTTTCTATGGCTTAGTGAATTGTATAGCATAGAGGTTCTCCCTCGCGCGTAGGGGGTGCAAATCAAATCCCAAAATGAGTCCGAAAAGGCTTAGACTCGTGTGCGTCGGAATCTCAAGTAATGGTCAGCTTGGAGATTTAGACAACACACACAACATATTGTTTTCTCTCTCGAAATTCTGCTTCTACTCCTTTGTTTTCTCTCTCGAAACTCTGCTTCTACTCCTTTGTTTTCTCTCTCGAAACTCTGCTTCTACTCCTTTCTTAAACTGTGTTCATACCTATTGCTCTAGTTCGCTGGGTTCATCAGTTTGGGTGCTCAAACTGTGAATCGTAACACGTTTTATCCTGGGAAACTTAGGCTACAACGCTCCTAGCACTTTTGGGAGGTAGCAAATAAGGTTTTAAGGAAAGAGTGTTTCGCTAGACTCGTGTTAACCCTTTCCGTTTATCCCTTTTGTTCTTCTCATTGTTATTTTTCCAAAAATATTATTTTCGTAGTAATATATCTAATTTTTTCCAAACAGTTTCCCAACATTGTGTTGATGCTTTGTTGTTTTCCTTTGGGTCTCACCCTCATTCTCGATAAAATAAAAATAAAAATTAAAAAAAATTAAAAAACAAAAACAAAAAAAAAACCTTACACTTTGGCGACCAAATTATCTTTCCTCTTGTAAGAAATTATGATTTGAAGTTGAACCCTAAGCATACTACGAACAATCATACAACTATGTTGACCATACTATCAAATAATGTATTTTTAGTATATTAAAAATGTACGTTGTATTTAAGGGATGTACATTATTTGTGTACTGGATGTACATTATATTGTATAATGTTCATTTAGTGCACAAACAATTTATATTTAGTATATTAAAAATGTACTTTTTGTTATGGTAAACACTAGACCTGGTAATTATCGACACGACCCGTTAACACGACACGAAACCTGACACGAAAATAACGGGTTAGTGTTTAGCCTTAACATGTCCTGGGTCGTTAACAGGTTTACCCGTTAAGAACCCGTTATGTTTTCGTATCTTAACAGGTCAACCCGTTAAACCTATTAAGAACCCGTTTAACCCGTTAATATTATCGTGTTAACCCGTTTACACGAACCCGTTTACATAGACCTGTTTAGAACCCGCTAAGAACCATTGCCATTTAGGTAAGAACCATTGTCTTTTCAAAATATATCATGAACATGATTAAGAATGAATTTACTACATTAGGCCAAGATCATACATCAATTATTGATGTTCAACAATATGAAATTTGAATGTTTATTGTGCTCAATTTTATTCTAAAAACTAGTATGGACTTCTTTAATTATGATTTTTGGATGTTATTTTATAATTTTATGAATGTTATAAATTGAATATTTTTTAGGTTTGTTTGATGGATTGGATTGTATGTTTTATTTCTTTTATATATATATATATATATATATATATATATATATAATTTAACTTTAAATTTTATTTTTTAATATATCAATAGATTTAGCGGGTTTAAACGGGTTTCGTGTCATATCGTGTCGACACGATCCGAAACTCGTTAACAAAACGTGTCTATCGTGTCAACCCGTTTAACCCGTTAACAAATCGTGTTCGTGTTCGTGTTACAATTTTGAACCCGTTAACCTTAACGTGTCGTGTTCGTGTTTAGCCTTATCGTGTTCGTGTCGTTATCGTGTCGACCCGTTAATGAACCCGTATACACGAATTGCCAGGTCTAGTCAACACAGCACTATGTGGACCATGGTCTACACAATAATTTGCCATACTTCAAATGAATCATCAATATTTTTTTTACAATTAACCATAAATTAATTTATTAAGTAAAATAATTTATAAAAATAAAAACAATTCTTACTTGACATTTTCATTCTAAGCAAAAAAAAATAAATGATAAAAAAACATAGCATTTAAAATATAGTTTCTTTATTTTATAAAGATACCAAATTTGGCCCAAAATATACATATGTTTAAGTGTAGATTTTTTTATTTGGCCAAAATCAGAAGTCCAATACAAACACCAATGCAAACCATATAAGCCCATATATAAATACAATAATTAGTGTAAACCATATTATCAAATAATGTATATTCAATATAAAAATAATGTATTTTTAATATATAAAATAAACATTGTATTCAGGGGATGCACAGTATTTGTGTACTGAATGTACATTCAGTACACAAATAATTTACATTTAGTATATTAAAAATGTACTTTTTGTTATGGTCCACACAATAATATGTCTAAATACAAAAGCCAAACCCTAAATCCATCACCTTCATTCCCCAGGCATTATACGGTGGACCATGGTCACAAAACGTTGTCGTTTCATTGAGTAAAAGAAACGGATGTCGTAAGCCTTAACGGAGCTCCGTAAAGGATATTACAGTTCATTTTAAAAGATCCTCACATTTGTTTTAGTATTATCAAATGAAACTGTAGTTATATATATCGAAATGAAACTGTAGTTGTGTTGAAAGGAAACTGCAGTGTATATAAAATGAAACTAAATAACAGTTTCACATATTTGAGTGTATATTGTCTAATGAAACTGTAGTTATATCAAAATGATATTGTAGTTGTATTGAAAGGAAACTACAGTGTATTATAAAAGAAATTGTAGTTGTGTTGAAAGGAAATTGAATAACAGTTTCACATATTTGAGTGTATAATGTCGAATAATGAAACTGTAGTTATATCGAAAAGGAACTATAGTTGTGTTGAAAGGGAACTGGAGTTGTGTTGAAAGTGAACTGCAAGGTATGTAAAGTAAAGATTTTACTCATTAAGTATGTATATTAAGTAATGAAATATTATTGAATTCTACAATTTGTAAAGTTATCCTTGTAATATATATTCACACTGTGTATAATTGTATCATTATAATTTTACAAAGTTACTTTATATGTAGCAACATAAAAGATAGTTAAGTGAACTTTTTTGAAAACATTTTTCACGTTTAATTTCCAAGTGAACTCTAATTAATTTTAGAGTGAATTCCTTTTTTGGTCATAAACTTATAGTGACACGGATAATTTTAGTCCTCCATATAAATTTTGGATAATTTGTGGACGCACTTATTGTGACGGAGACAATTTTGATCCTTCGTCTGTATTTCTATTTGATGGCCGTTTGAGAAGGGGGTAATTCCTTCATTTCATAATATATCCTCTCTTTATTCCATCCCTGAGTACTTTGTTCTTGATTGCAAATTCACGAAGCAAAAAAGGAATTCACTCAAAAAAGAATGGAGGACTAAAATTGTCCGTGCCACTATAAGTCTAGGACCAAAAAAAGAATTCAATCTTATTTTTACTTCCCAAAAGGTATGTAAATTATGGTGACTTAACTGAACATATAGGCTATACCTTTGTTTACTGCGCACAAGGAGCCCCTCACTTTGAGAGGTTGCTCCCACACTCTTGGTTGTGAGACTCGATTTCTAGTTTTTCTTCCCAAATTTCACCTATGTGACCAACGGAGCTGCCCATGCGGATATAGAAGTAGAATAATGAATATATTTCATCAACAGGTTTGGAAGGCTTAAATAGCCATGCATACAATTGAAACTCCACAGTCTACGAAACAGTTAATAGCCAGACTTATTCTAATCCTACAAACTAGGATGAAGCAGTCAGCACAATCATAATATACTAGTTCAAAGATACAACACCGGTCCAAACCGTGTGTATTTTTGGGCTACTCAACTACTCAGTCTACGTTCAAGTGTTTAGATCATGTTACAGCTCGAGTCTACTTGTTGCGTCATGTTCGGTTTGTACCCAATGAGTTTCCTTTTCAGGCACTGACACGGACACGAGCTACTCCAGCAGAAATAGTTGGTTCACAAAATAAAAAAGGTAATCCCTTATTCTATTTTCTCTCCACCCTTAGCTAATTTATTGTCACAGCAACACACCACCTTCCCGGACGCCGCAACCAAGCTCCAATCCTCTAGCCAATTCCACGTCACCAGCTAATAATGAGTCAGCAGCCTCCCCTTTGCTTCAACACAGTGCCCAGCCTACCCCAATTGCCACGCCACACGCCACTGCCTTGCTACAAACCACACCCACGCCGCATCCCTCTTCCATGTCACAAGCCCAACCTTCATTACAAAACAATTACCAGCCTACAGTCTCGACAAACTCCACCCCCCAATCTTTATCTCAAAACAATTCACAAATGATTTTGCATGATCCAGTAATTCCAACGCCACAACCTAGTGTGCAATCCCCAACCTCACAATCCCAAACAGTCGAGTCTGAGTCTACTGCATATGTTTCTCAGCCACTAACACAGGTTTTGGATCGAACTAACGAAGTTACGCAAGCTCCGATCGTGAGACGGTCACAGCTCACACAAGAAAGCTAAATCGTATTAGGATGATTCTATTTGCAAATCACTTTTTTCTCAACACGCCCACTCACATGTGCGGGTCAATTACTTTTTGATGGGCTCCGCCTTCAAGTAACACGTGGACCATAGTCTCTTTTTATCGGGTGACGCGGAAATTCGAATCGAACCCATGACCTTTGGCATCAAGTTGGCTTTGATAGTAAATTAAAGCATGTGCTTCATCTCAACTAAAAGTTTAAGCTTATAGTTGAATTGCACATTTATGTTTATATATTATATATGATATTTTTTCTTTTGGTGTGCAAGAGGGGCAAGGCCCCGGTGAAAGTGAAAACTATCGAATCCTCCTGGTTGTGACATTCATAGCGTCCCTTGAAAGGATGCCGCTGACGCCATCTGGCGGACGATCCAGGATTAAAGTCCCCCACTGGTTGGTTTGGTCCATGTTGGCCAGATAATTGGCACATTCGTTTCCTTCTCTAAAAACATGACCAAGCTCTAGTTCTTGAACTTCGCTCATAAGAAAATTGCAGTCTGCGATTAGCGTATCGGCTTCTGGTCGTGATTCACTGATTCTTCTTCCTTGCCCAAGGCCTAAACCATAGCATTAGAGTCGGTTCCCACGATGAGTTTGTTGAATCCCCGGTTTACTGCAATCTTTAATCCTTTGTATCATTATATATGTTATACTCGTAATATATTCATTCACACTTCGTATCATTATAATTTTGCAAAGTTACGTTATATATAGCAGCTAACATAAATGGTCATTAAGTGAGCTTTTTTGAAAAACATTGTTAGCGTTTCCAAGTGAACCCTAATTAATTTTTTGCGAATATTACAAGCTGACAAATAACTTAATAATGTGTAACAGACTTAACAATTAATAATAGTTGTTTCATTCATATTCTACTTAATTCAATTCATCTTATCTTTGTTGTTACTGTAATATATAAGTATATCTACACATTTGCATGAAACCAAACAACAAAAGGAAGAAAGGAAAAGTAAAGAATAAGAAAAAAAAAAAGAGTTATAAGCACAATGCTATGGTGATCGTGATAATTAATTTTTTATCGTTATTAATATTTGTAAGGAGTTTAAGTGTATCTCAATCTCCATCTCCATCTCCGGGACATATTCCAGAAGTATTTCTTCAACAATGCGTATATTATTTTTCAATTTATCCAGATACTTATGAAAAGCGGGATCTAGAGTTTTATGAAAAAGAATGTGAAAGACTGTGGAATAGTACTTGTAGTACAGAAGAAGACTTCTATTGTTGCATATATGAAGATTGTTATAGTAATTAATTAAAAAGAGTGATGATTAGTATAATAAATGATAAAAATTTTCTTAAGTGGGTTTACCCGGGCACACTCTCAGAGTTAGTCTTGGTGAGGATATAACTTTTCTTTCTTAAAAAAAAAAAAGAGAAAGAATTAATGCTAGTACATATGGATCGGAGTGTTCATTAATAATAGATAAATTGTTTTCATCATTACAATTCTTTGGTTTATGAAAAAACTCGCAACTGCTACCGAAAGGTAAGCCCGTAACTACTACCCAAAAGTGTCCTCTTGATGAAACCCGCCTGCGACTCTAGCCAACAAAGGACCACAACGAGGTAAACCAACATAAGTTCTCATAGCTAACTGACTCAAATAAAAAAGGTTAATAAATAGCTTCCACTAGATACAATTATAAGCTTACTATCACTACTTCAATAACTCCAATGTCACTATTTCTCAACTCGAGCCTTAGTCATTAAACATGTTTTCAAAGCCTATTTAATTTTCCACATAATGTAAGGCTATCTACATCTATGCAATTATTTTTCATTTTAAAAAGCAAGTCTTGCTATCATATCATCAAGTTAACAAGTAATCACAATTCACTTTGTATCCATGTAATTTTTTCTTCACTTTTAAAAGTAGTTCCACTTTCATATCACCTAAAAATTTATTTTCTTAGATCAATAATTTTTTTCTAAAATGATTTTCTTCTATATATCAATATATAAATCAATTTTAATTTTTAAATATTAAAAATAATAACATGTAAAATTCTATCAAATTGTATGATAAGCAAATGCAGAAAATTCTATGTGATTACTTGTATAATAATGAATTTAATTAATTTAATTTGTATGCATTTTACTTATGAGTCAATGAAAAATTGTGAAATTAAGTGTTAAGATGTTATTTAAAATTAGTTTAAAAATAATTTCAATATTATCTAAAATAAAAATTAATAAAAAAATATAAAGAATTATTTATTGAAAGTAAATATAAAAATAAAATACTTCTGTAATTAAATATTATTTTATTTTTATTTTTATTTATTTTTAATTTACAACAACAACAAAAGGATGCAAAAGATGGCCCAAGTACTAACTTGCAAGTAGCTTGTCAAAATGGCATCAAATGCAATTTTGAAAAAGAAGAATATAAAAAGTAATTATAATTGCTACCTAGGATTGAAATTGGGTGCCATTGCAAAGCTGTGGATGGCTTAAATACAACTTTTTAAGTTCTTCAATTTAATCTTTTAAATTAATTTAAATTTTACAAATTTATTTGTTGATACTAAGAATCAAACTCAAAATTTCTCAGGTGCATTTGAAAGAGTGGTCAAATCATAAATGTTCTTCTCTAGGTTAATAAAGAATTTACATAATAATTAAATAATTAAAAAAGAATTCAATACACCAATAATACGTCATGCAATGAATATTAGGAATCAAGTACTTTCTGAGTTTCTATATGGAATGTATAACATTACTCAAAATTTAGTAGTTGGGTCATTTTAGACAAAATATAATGATTTAGATTTTTATCAATATCGTTGGACATTATATACATGTTAAACTAGTCTCTGTTCTTCACAGTACATGAGTGTTGTCAAACGGTAGTATGTCTTCTTCACATGAGTGTTTTATGAAGCACGTGTCAATGAAATTTTTTAAATTATATGTTTTCATTTTGGGGATATCCAATTTGACAAACTACTGTCTTTATCAAAATCTGAAATATTTTATATCATAATTATATTATTCCCTCTTACACCTAGTACGTGGTTACGAATCAAACGTTTCCCAAGTTACTTTTCTATTCTTAGTGTGTAGTCCATTTCACTGTATCACCACCATAACGTGTCTCTAGGGGCTATCAAATGGAACTGGATATACATGTTGGTTATAAACCTCTATCTATTATCTAAATACTTAGAGCCCGAGATAGGGGATTAATAGATATGCTAATTACATGCTTCATGAAGACCATTCAAATATGAGCCCAAATTTAATGGAATGCCGAGAAATATCATGGAATGAAAAGATTTTCAATATTTAAATTCAGTTAGACTGAATTAGAAGTTTATTAGAAGATAATCAATTTCTAACTTTAGCAAATAATCTGCCAAACATACCTGTTGATCATAAAAGAGTTACTAGGTCCAGTACACATTCTCCAACAAAATAGAATATATATGCCGATTCTCCTTGACGTCAAATGTGTGAGAGACCTATTAGTGAAAAAGATAAGAATCCACAGAAAACTGAATCTAGTAAAGAATTTTGTTGCTTTTGAAATATCCTATAGGTTACAAATGAGTGTATATACGAAAGAGAAATTAGAATAATGATGTGGTGTGATATAAGTCGAGTTTTGTAGCTTAAGGGTTTACGAAGAGACCTGAAATTGATTTTTTTTATTAAATACATTCTCCACAATAGATGACATTGCATTAAGTTCCGCTACATAATACCATTGATAGTGAACAATAAATTTATATATGTACTACCTTCGTCCCATTTTGGTTGTTTGATTCATTTAACGAGGCTTGACTAAAGGATACTACAGATAATCTCAAAAGATACTGCCTCACATTTGTTTTAATATTATCAAATGAAACTGCAGTTATATATCGAAATGAAAATGTAGTTGTGTTGAAAGGAAACTGCAGTGTATATAAAATGAAACTAAATAACAGTTTCACATATTTAAGTGTATATTGTCCAATGAAACTGTAGTTATATCGAAATGATATTGTAGTTGTGTTGAAAGGAAACTGCTGTGTATTATAAAAGAAACTGTAGTTGTGTTGAAAGGAAACTGAATAACAGTTTCATATATTTGAGTGTATAGTGTCGAATGAAACTGAATGGACCACAATTCATTGTGGACCGCGGTTCACAGTAAAATTTGCGCCATTCCCCACCGTACCCCTGTCTAAAACAATTGTGCTCTGCCTTGTCTTTGTCCGAGAATTGCTGCTCCGTCTTCTCTTTACCATTTTAGCAATCACATCCCTTGTTACACACCTCGCTTTCCTTATGATTCTTCATCTGCATGCGTCTGATTTATTTCTTCCCATCCTCTTTGGCTTCATTTTTTTTTTTTTTTTTTTTATAGTTTTACTACTCTCTCACACACACAGAGGTGATGTTCAAGCCATAGCTTTATCTCGTTGATTGCTTGTGTCCTTTGTGTTGAAGTTGAACAAGAGTTCCTTAGGCTGCTGTGGAATCACCATAAACAAAAAAGTTTTTCTCTCAGTACTCTAGATAGTGTATGAGTCGTGAACTGAACAGTGAGAGGACTTGAAGTCTATATATATACTTACATCCCATCAAGGTAAGTAACCAATTACCTAATGCTGACTAAAAATTAATACTTAGTCCGCCTAAATAATTTGCACCACATAAATACTTAATATATACTTAATATTATTATTTATAATAATAATCCTAATAATAATAATAATAATAATACTCTAAGGAAAACGTTACATGTGTATAAAATACAAATATTATTTGTGTATATATAATTCGAATTATAATTTTTAATTATTTATATTTATCAATGTTTTAATGTTGTGCATGAATTTTCGCGCATCATCGCGCGTACAAAATGCTAGTGTATATATATATATATGGAAACAATTAAGAACAAATTAAAAGTCACTATTCAAGCATAAATTAGGGTTTAGAAATATTTTTTTTTTGAATACTACTAACTATATTACAATGTAGTATCTGTTCATAACTACTTTCTTAACCTATTGAAGCATAAGAATCAGTATTGCCTCCACTGAGGCTCGAACCCACCACCTCCCATATAAAGGGAAGGTTTTGATGCCACTGGACCACAAGGTCCTTGGCTAGGGTTTAGAAATATAATTTTTCATAAAAGTAAAGATTTTACTCATTAAGTATGTATATTAAGGGTGTGTTTGGAAAGTAGAAAAATGACTTATGAAAAATGTTTTTTGAAAAATGAGTCATTTTTCGGAAAATGAGTAGGAATGTATAATTATATATTTTTATTATTTTATTTAAAATATAAAAATATATAAACTAATAATATATATATATATATATATATATGTATATATATATATATATATATATATATATATATATATAAATAACAAGAAGCCGCTGCTCTGGTTTCCACCGCCGGAATCCAGAGTCGGCGGACGGAAAATGCTCATTTTCCGTGGTCAACGGAAAATATTTTCCGTTGACCACATTTTCCGGATGCTGGCAAACACAAAAAATCCGGAAAATGATTTCCAGTTCTGGGTTACCAAACACACCCTAAGTAATGAAATATTATTGAATTCTACAATTTGTAAAGTTATACTTGTAATATATATTCACACTTTGTATCATTATAATTTTACAAAGTTACGTTATTTTTTGGGTGTAACTCAGGGTCTCCACCATCGGACACAGTGACTAACCACTCGCTGGATTGTAGGTACCTCTATTGGGTGGGACAGTTGACCTGGACAGGGACAAAGTTACGTTATATGTAGCAATATAAATGATAATAATTAAGTGAACTTTTTGAAAAACATTGTTCGTGTTTAATTTCCAAGTGAACTCTAATTAATTTTTTCTTCAGAAAAGGTTGAATCCCCAACACCAAGGGCCCCCGCGCTCGATAGAGCATATGGGAGGATGTAAATCATGGTAACTCAGCTGAACACAGAGGCTAGACTTTTGCTTACTACTCATAAGGAGTCCCTCACTTTGAGAGGTTGCTCCCACACTCTCGTTGGTGATATTCTATCCATGATCTTTCTTCTCAAGCTTCATCCCGTGACTAACTGAGCTGTCCATGCGAGCAACTAACTCTAATTAATTTTTTTTCTTCCCAACTCTAATTAATTTTTTAGATTACCACAAGCTGACAAATAATCTAATAATGTGTAACATACTTGATAATTAATAATAGTTGTTTCTTTAATTCATATTCTACTTAATTCAATTCATAATACCTTTGTCGTTATTGTATATATGTGTATATATACCACGCAAGCACACATTTGCGTGCAACCAAACACAAAAGAGAGAGAAAGGAAAAGTAACGATTAAGAAAATGATGAGTTGTAAGCACATTGCTACGGTGATTGTGGTATTTGAAATTTTATCGTTATTAATATTTGTAAGGAGTTTAAGTGTATCTTCATCCCCATCTCCATCTCCGGGAGGTTTTTCAGAAGATTTTATTGATCACTGCAAACAATTATGGTATCTTCAAAATTATTTATCACGTCAACAGCCTTTTTGGTTTAACACAGGTAAAGGCATACCTTATTTTGAAGAAGAGTGTAAAAAATGGTTGAATACTTGTGGTGCACAGGATGGCTATACTTGTTGTTTATACGGAATTTGTTAAATCAATTAATTAAAAAGAGTGTTGATAAGTTTAAAAAAAAAAGAAGAAGAAGAAGAAGAAGAAAGTATTTTAAGCGGCGTTTATTTGTGCACAGTAAAAGTGGCCATGGGCTAACAATATTGAAACCGATCTTGAATTACACTAGTAAGTCTAGAGCTAAGCTTGCGATTTTAATTTTCTTATATAAAATAATTATAGGTTTTTTTTTTTTTTTAAACCACGGACCTCAAGGTTAACAGTCAAATTAAAGTTATATAATTGAGCTACTTCCATTTTTTGATACAATAATACTATATATATATATATATATATATATATATATATATATATATATATATATATATATATATATATATATATNATATATATATATATATATATATATATATATATATATATATAGTACTATGAGGTCAATAGTAATCGTTGGATTAGAATATTGGATGGTGTAAGATTGATGTATTTTTTGTTTTTGTTTTGTTTTGTTTTGTTTTTTAATTTTATTGGGTGAGGTGCTGTTTTTGGAAGCTGGGGTTATTTTTGTCTTTTATTCTAGTGTTTTAATTTTGGTAGAATTATTATACCATTTAATTTAAGTATTATTAGACTATTATTGGACTGTTTTATATATATATATATATATATATATATATATATATATATATATATATAATATAATATAATATTTTCCAAATTTTCAAACAGATCCTTAGAGAAGCATAATGCTCCAACCACAAATTTTATTTGGTTGTTAAAATAGTGGTGAGAACTGAGAAGGATTCACCATCTTAACATTTGTTTTTAAATAAATGTTAACTAAATAAGTAAAATTAATGAAAATAATAAATAACGTTTTCTCCATTATAATTCTTTAATTTACGAAAAAGTCTATCATAACTACCACAATGTAAAATTAATGGAAATAATAAATAACATTTTCCCCATTATAACGTTTTTTTTTCTCTAAAAAAAAAAAAAAAAAACTACCACAATGTACACTCTACCACAATTTAATATTTTAAATTAATTTAATTTTTAACAAATTTATTCGTTTACATTAGGAATCAAACTGAAAATTTCTTCTAGTGCATTTGGAAGAGTGTTAACCATTTTTCTTCCAGTACTGATAAAGATGGTTAACACAAAATCTCATCATTCACCCTCTTGCTCTAATATGTAATTTCCGGTGACTCACTGGAGAAGGCGACCGTTCGACGGTCACCGGTGATTTTTGTGCCGGAATATGGCTGGAGTGTGCCGGAAATTTGGCCGGAATCCTAATGACATGTGATCACAGGTCATTAACAGGTTTATGGACTTTTTTGCATCAAACTACAATGTTTATGGGTTTAATTGCTACTTTAAAATGTTCAGGGGCCTAATTGACTCCTTAGGTAATGTTGGAGGGCTTATTTGACCCTTTTCCCTTTTAAAAATAATTTCAATATTATATAAAATAAAAATTAATCAAAAATATATTGAATTATATATTTAAAGTAAATATAAAAATAAAATACATAAATTTTAAAATAAATTTATGTAATTCAATATTATTTTATTTTTTGAAATTTTTATTTTATTTTTAATTTATAACAACAACAACAACAATTTAATAGAGGCAATATTAACTCTTTGTGCTTCAGTAGGTTGAGAAAGGTAGTGACTTTTTTTTCGTAAAATCTATTCTTTTTGTATGTTCTTCTTCTTCATATGAGTGTTTTATTAAGCACATGTCAACAAAATTTAAGAACTAATGTCTTTATCCAAATCTGAAATATTGTATATCACAATTATTCACTATTATACCTAGTACGTGGTTCCGAATTAAACATTTCCCCATATGCTTTTCTATTCTTAGTGTGCACTCCATTTCACAGTATCACCACCATAGCGTGTCTCTAGGGGCTATCAAATGGAACTAGGTATACATGTTGGTTACAAACCCCTGGCCTATTTATTATCTAAATACCAAGAGCTCATGATATATAGGGGATCAATAGATACACTAACTGCATGCTTCATGAAGATCATTTCAAATATGAGCTCAAATTTAATGGAATGCCGAGAAATATCATGCAATGAAAAGATTTTTAATAT
Source organism: Ipomoea triloba (assembly GCF_003576645.1). NCBI lineage: Eukaryota > Viridiplantae > Streptophyta > Magnoliopsida > Solanales > Convolvulaceae > Ipomoea > Ipomoea triloba. The sequence continues at coordinate 2,495,073 of NC_044928.1, forward strand.
TTAAATCCACGTACGAGTTAGACTAAACTAGAAGTTTAGAAGATAATTAATTTACAACTTTAGCAAATAATTTGACAAATGTATCTATTGATCATAAAAGAGTAACTAGGTCTCGTATACATTTCCCAACTTGAACCGAATATATCTACTGATGCTCATTGACGTCGAAAGTGTGAGAGACCTATTGGTGAAAAAGATAAGAATCCACATAAAACTTAATCTAGTAAAGAATTTCGTCACTCTTGAAATATCTTGAAGACGTTTTTCCTGAAGAATTAGGTATACTAGCTAAATAATCACAATACTGGAAATGCGAAATGACGATCTGAATATCTTTGGAAAATGTATAGATTTGGTTGACTTAAATATTGTCATGAACTATTATAAAAATGGGAAAAATTATGTAAAAATATTATAGTTATCGACAACAAAATTACCTTTACAATTGTTCTTATTATATGATATTATTGATCCAGAACTAAGCACTAGAAGTGTAGTTACTGATGTAACGCCCCTGACCAGCTGCGTTCGAAGTTGGAACTTCGGACGCAGCTGGTCCATTTAAAAAAAAATAATTAAAATGTGGACAATTTAATTACAAAAATGCCACCGCGTCACTTTGCGCGTCTGGAGTTTCAACTTCGGACGCAGCTGATTCTATATTTTTGCTCTATTCTGTACTAGTGTACGTTTAAAACGGATAATGGGTGAATGAGAAATTGTTTTCTCAAAATAAATCCATTTGAGTTGAAAAAATTGAGGGAAAAAGTCTTAAAGTAGCTTATAGGGGTAGGTTCTCAAAGTAGACCCAATTTTTTTTGGGACAATAAAGTAGACTTATTTGGAAAGTGAGTTTGCACAACTATTTATACAAGAGCCATTCTAAAGCTTATTGAATTGTATAGTATAGAGACTCTCTCTCACGCAGGGGTGCAAATCAAACCCCAAAATGAGGCTCTCCCTTACGTGCAGGAGTGCAAATCAAATCCCAAAATAAGCTTGAAAAGGTCGGGGCTTGACTCGTGTACGCGGACATGAATGTCGTTCAAAAAATTGACTGGCCTTGCGGGCATAACTTATGCCTACATTTTCGTACATAAATATTACTGTGCATAATAAGGAGCCCCCTCACTTTGAGAGATTGCTCTACACTGCAGCTAATGAGACTCGATCCTTGATTTTTCTTTTCAAACTTCACCCAGATAACCCTAATTAATTTTGAGAATACCACAAGTTGATAGATAATTTAGTAATGTGTAACAGATTTGATAATTAATAATAGTTGTTTCTTTAATTCATATTCTACTTAATTCAATTCATCTCATGCATCTTTGTCGTTACTGTAAATATATATATATATATATACACACACACACACATTTGCATGAAACCAAACAACAAAGAGGAAGAAAGGAAAAGTAACAAATAAAAAAAATGATGAGTTGTAAGCACATTGCTACGGTGATTGTGGTATTTGAAATTTTATCGTTATTAATATTTGTAAGGAGTTTAAGTGTATCTCCATCTCCATCTCCATCTCCATCTCCATCTCGGGGAGATAGTTTAGAAAAATTTCTTAAAGAATGCGAAAATTTCTGGTATCGAGATTCTTATTATATGTGGGAACCAAAGTATTTCGAAGGAACATGCGAAGAAATGTGGAATACTTGTAATGCACCTACTGATGACTTTTATTGCTGCTTATATGGACATTGTTAAAGCAGTAAATTAGAAAGAAAAAAAAAAGTTGTTTAGTATAATAAATAATAAGAGCTTCTTAAGCGGGGTTTACTTGCTTGTATATATTTTTATTTTAATTGAGTTGTCAAAACGGATCGATCCGCAAGTTAAGAATCGTGTGACTCGCCCCACGTGAGTTGGTGGGTTCCACGGGCCTGCCCATGGCTGACACTTTTTGTTTTTGTTTTTGTTTTTTTGTTTAGAATATTTTGTCCAAGAAATTAACCTCATCAGCTTCCAATTCTCACAATTAATAAAAGCAAAGGTATAGGAGACAAATTTAATATTCATTTCTAAAAAAATGTGTTGCACTTGGCTTTATCTTCATTAAATTTTCTTCACTTTTGCAATGATCAAAGCATGAACATCTTCACTTATATATGTGTGTGTGTGTGTGTGTGTGTGTGGGCTACAGGTCTTAGCGGGCCATATCCATTAGACCGCTATTTCACGGGCCATATTTTTTGTTGGCCTTAACCCGCCCCACCGCGGGCTTCGGCCCATTTTGACAACCCTAATTTTTAGATAGTGGTTGTGTATTCTCTTGATCAACAAAAAAAAAAAAAAATTGCCAGTGCACATGGAGTGTTCATTAATAGAATTTCCCTGTACATTATGTTTTTTTATAATTTCTTTTGTTGATTAATATATAACGGTAGTTTTCTTTTTTGGTATTGAAAAATTAAGTTTAATTAGTCCTTTTGTTATCGTGACGTTTTCAAATTTAATTATTGATTTTGGAATTGTCCAATTTGAATCCCCATTGTGACATTGTCAATTTTGGTCCCCATTTTTTTTGGAGGGGGGGAGGGAGGGGGGTGTTGAGGTGTGCTTAACCTGTCTTTAAGAAAATTTAACTAAATGAGTAAAATCAGGGCCGTTCCAATAAAAATTGGGTCCTGTGCAATATTTTAAATTGGACCCATTTTTTCAAATAATTTGTATATATAATAATAGTTGTTCAAAAAGTTGTGTCAAAAATTTAAAATATAAATATTATATAAAAAAATATCTATTAGTTTAGAATCAAGGACATCCCAATTTCTTGGATCATATATGTCAAATAAAAACGAATCATTTGGTGTATCATTGTGCCCAACATTATCTAAACAAGTATCAACATTCTTATTATTTTCATTGTTGCAATGATACCTATTATCATTGTGCACACTATCATTTAAATTTTTTTTCAATCTCACAATCATCTTGATCTTCTATATGAAGATTAGCATTTAACAATTTTTTCTTGACATCAACTTTTTGCAAATATATTTGAGTTTCTTTTATAATGAATTTTTCAAGAGCTCCATTTTGACATTGAGTTAGTTGCTCAATTCTTCTTTTCTTTTTACGCTTCTCAAACCCAGATGAATATTTTCTAGAAGACATAATTATAAAATCCTAAGGAAAAAAACATAAGAATTTATTTAGAAACTCTATGAATAAATAATTAATCAAGAAACAAATTATTGAATATATTATTCTGAAATCAGAATTATTAAGTCAGGTAAATAAAACAATAAACAAGAATTGTGAAATATTTAGTAATTTTAATTACTTGTTAAGAGAATTGAAGAACTTGAATGATCAAAAAGAATTGATGAATTTTGTTGAGCTGCGTCTGCCATCTACTGTTTGCTCCGGTTGTGTATTTACGTGCTATTATTGCCTGCTGAGATTTGTGTATTTGCGTCTCTATCGTCTGTTGATTGATGTTTGCGTCAATTAAAAGGTTACCTAATGCCTTATTACCTAGCCACCTAGTTACTATGTACAAATAGGAATAGGAGTAATAGTCAATTAGGGAATTAGGCAATTTCGTTGTGCGGAACTCCTGTGGCCAATTAGGGAATAAGCTTTGCGCTGCTCATCTGTTTATATACGGTATATACATAAAAAAAAGGCCCTTGGGCAAAAAAAATTAAATAAGGGGCCCCCAATGCAAAGGCCTTGGCCCTTGGGCAGACATGCTCAGGGCTGACCCGGAGTAAAATTAATTGAAATAATAGATAAATTATTTTTATCAATCTAATTCTTTGATTTATGAAAAAGTGTATACTTGTTACATGACTGTTCGCTCTAAGTAAAATATGCCTTGCAACTCTAATTAATATATAACCACAATAAGGTAAATCAACACATGTTGTTCTTATTAACAATTTATATCATGGACTAGGGTCCACATAGCATTATGGACCTTGGATCAAAACGACGAGTTATAAAATTCATACTCATAAGATACATAATTTTTAATACAAGATCAGACATATACATATGTTATATATTTACTTAATCATTACAGTCCTGCTACGTGTCCCACCATAATCATGTATTCACCTTGAATTGCTCTCCTCCATGTGTTTGCCGCACAAATCTCTCATTTAGGCTTTCCCTAGTTTACTTTCAAACCACACTTGGGCTTTCTTTGTAATAATGCACTCATCAATCACCATTCATCAATTGAATTCATTTCCTTTATATATATATATATATATATATATATATATATATATATATATATTACCTATTATTTATCTTCTATAATTCTCAATTTGCGATTATTCACTTCCGCATTATTCCGCTATATTCCTAACAAGTGGTATCAGAGCGGTTTAATTGAGAATTATTTCCGAAGATGTCGACTGTTACCAAGTTCGATATCAATAAGTTCGATGGGAAAATTAGCTTTTCTATCTGGAAGTTTCAGATGGAAGCCGTTCTAACCCAGACCAATTTGAAGAAAGCGCTAGTTGAGAAGAAGAAGAAACCGGCTACAATGACAGATGAAGATTGAGAAGATTTGGATGACAAGGCATGTTCAATAATTCAATTGTGCTTGTCAAAAGAGATTCTATGTGAGGTGGTAGGTGAGACGACTGCGTCAGATTTATGGTCCAAGCTGGATTCGCTCTACATGGACAAATCTCTGGCGAACACGTTGCGCTTGAAGGAGCGGCTGTACACAATCCGTTTGACGGAAGGTACTTCAATTAAATTTCACTTGATGAATTCAATTCTATTTTATTAGACTTGGAGTATTGATGTTATAACTGAAGATGATGATCGTGCTGTTTTATTGCTTGTTTCTCTCCCTAAATCATACAAGCATTTCAAAGAAATAATGCTGTATGGTAATACTAGTAGTACCCTAACTTTCGATAGTGTTAAGTCAAACCTATTGTCCAAAGAAAAGTTTGACTTATTAGAAATTAAGTTTGAGGACAAATTAAAGGTGAATGCTTGACTGTTAGGGGTCGTTTACTTGAAACAGAGAGTAGCAATAAAAAATCTAGGTCCAAGTCCAAAGGACGTAATTAAGTCCAACAAATTCTGTAAGTACTGGAAGAAGCATGGTCATGATGTGACCGAATGCTTCACGCTGAAGAATAAACAAGCGAGAGAGCAGAAGTCCGTTGAGGCTAGTGTTGTTGAAAGTGATTCGGAAGACGATGTTATGTTATCTGTTAGCTCCGGTAACAAACGGAGCGAAACTAAGTGGATTATGGACTCTGGTTGTACATTCTACATGTGTCCTTACAAAGATTGGTTCGTTTCTTTGGAACCAAACAACCGGTTGATGGTGGAGTTCTCTTGATGGGTAATGATACCCAATGCAAGATGGTGGAGTTGTCTTGATGGGTAATGATGGGTGTAACCCCGATGTAATTTTAAGATGACAACATGGCAGTCAGAGGATAACTTCTGTCATAGATGAATGACAAGCTCTTTAACATCTATGTCAAAAAAACTCGACAAAGATAATTTGGGAAAGGCTGTCCAATAAAATATGGTGCAAACGATGCTGAAAGTCAAAGTGTTAGAAATAACATGAACAAAAAGAGTGGAAATATCAAGAAACTCAAAGGAGTCTACTTCGTGTGCGGTAAGCAAGGACACTGAGCATTTCAATGCTATTAACGCAAGGCCGGGCAAAACTAGTAAAGGACAAATCTGAACCAGATTGAACCACAAATCAATCTGACAAGAGCAAGATGAGTATAACATTCCCTTAAATAGTATTTATGTTTTAATAACTCTTATTTGCTTTAGTTTTTGAGAGCTCGCATAAGTGAGATATTATTAGTAATAAATGTTAGTTGAGTTGTCTAAATCTTTGAATACATGTTAGTACTTATTAGTGTGTTAATAGCATGGAAAAGTCATCATTCTTGAATACTTTGTCTAGGAAGGTGGTTTTTAAGTAAACTTTGGTTTCACCACTCGACCTGAGAGTATCTAAGAAGTAGGGGTTGATCATGCAGGCTAGTGAAGCGCTACTAGATCTTCACCTGAAATGAAGTTGACTTTAATATGCTATTAACCAATCAAAGCTTTGCAATAGATATTGTTTAAGTAATGCAATAATAGTGTTGGTTTAAATTGTTTTTTTTAAAAAAAAATTAATTTGCATTACATCAACGCTATATATGAGTTATGTAATGAAGGGAAAAATTGTAAAGTTGTAATAAACTTTGAATGCTAAAATTATAGATGCTAAATTTCATCTTGTTGAAATCTATATGAATAAATCTTTCTCTAATAAATGCCAGTTAAAATCCTTTAGTATGAGACTTAATTATCTCAAGGAAGTATGTTAAATTTATGATTGTGTTGTACAATATGAAGCAATGTGCAATAAACATGATCGCTGTGACTTACTAGCAATAAGCATCTATACATCTTATTTTTAACTGAGTCATTTTGAAGATCTACGAGTATTCCTATATAAAGGAAAACCTTAGTAGTTTGAGACAACATTTTTGGTTGATATATATTCCACTATTAAGTATGTATTAACCAAATGCATAATTGCTATGAAGTCTGCATAGCACAATATGCTCTGTGTAAGAAAACAAATATTTTGAGAAAAATATTTTTAAGTGTTGAGTTGTGGGCGTAATTAACTCCGTACATTTATTGTTTAGAAACTTGTCTATGGTACCTAGAATGATGAAAAATGTTTCATGTTAAGCATGAAAAACTCAAGGGAATTACTTTCGAGTAATTAAAGTACATGTCAAACTGTACGTAAGTTTGATCGATAGTATCGAACTTACTTTAATAGAAAAAACTAACTATGAGGTTAGTCATTGAATTATTCAGGGGGTGACTTAAAGTCCAAGAGGTGATGAATTTGTGGTGGATTCCACTTTTGTGGTCAAACGAAGCCATGGAAAGAATCACACCGTAGTACACTAATTGGCCATTCCAATGATCTGTGTACTGGTGAGATTGAGTTATAGCTCTTAATGAATTCATAACCCTATGAGAGGGTGGTCCTATTGAGACGAACTTAATAAATTCACCGCTTAATTGAAAGGGCGAGCATAAAATGTTCTTAATGATTTCATGACCTAATTTGAGTAGTCTATATCCAGATAGACCTAACGAAATCACCTACTAGAGTGAAAAGGGTTAACCACCCTTTATGAAAGATAATGAGCTATCTTTCTAGAGCACTCATGAGCATCTAGATTTTCAGTTGGGTTAAAATATATGCATGAGAAGCATGACAACACTTCCTATGATTATGGTGTGCACTTAAAGAAGGGTTACGTGAGCTTTGTATCCCTAGAAGAGTATCCTAAAGTCATAGGAAGCAGGGTGTTCTTAATGAACTACCAGATTTATGTCTTTAATTACTCTGTAACCTTTAAAGGTGGTCTATACTGAAATAGACTTGACAGAGTTAAATGCCTATACTGAGATAGACTTGACAGAGTTAAATGTCCATACTGAGATATACTTGACAGAGATAAAAATCTATGTTAGAGGTCTATATTGAGTTACATATAACATACTTGAATACCAAGTATTCATCATAGGCAATCAAAGAGTTTGACTTTCATAAAACCTGCAATTTAGAGTTGTTGTGTGTCTTGAGTTCAAAATTTGTCTAACAGATGAGTTCAAGATTCATGTCACTCTCGGGAAGAAAATTACTCAATGTCACTACGTATCAATTCAAGTTTAAACACTGATATTAAGGTCAGCTCATTTGTATTGCTCAGACATTGTCCTTTCTAGACTTCTTCTTTGAATGTGTGGGGGATCATCATTTCTTGTGAACAACCTAGACAAATCTTCCTTTTCATTCCCTTGCATTTGTGGGGATTGTTTGAAAAAATGCAAGCCATGAAATACTTGTGGTTCTCATTTATCTTGGTGATTTAGTCTTAACCATAAGTTGGTATAAGTGGCCAAAATTTGTTAGGTGGTATATATGTGGTCATAATCATTTGACCTCTACTATTTAAATGAGACTTTCTAGAGTTCTTAAGCACACAAAACATAAACTTTCTTCCTCCCTTCTTTGCTTCCCTAAGTCTAAGCATCAGTCAGGTTCGCCCACGTTTAAGCTCGTGCAAGCTCACCGTGGTTATTCTGTGTTGCATGTCGAAAGCGTACCGAAAATCTTGACTGCACCGTCACCAGACAAATAACACTTTTAACGCAATATTATTATAACACGGCACAAACTTCGTTTCCTGCTTATTTTGTTCTCCTTTCTTCAAGGGTGCCAACCGTCGTTGATGTTACTACTATTTTTCCAACAGTAGGATTATTAATTGTGTTTAGCTTATATTCACTTAACTATTAACTTATATCCATTGGATTCTTTTACTATGTATAAATAATTAAATACCCATCTTTATATTGAAAATCACGAGGATTAGAGAATTAACTCTTAAAATATATTCAATGATCATGAAAGGGAAATTACAGCACTTATATACACAGGGAGCCACCCTAAGCTTAGGTAACTAACACAGGAATATTCTAACTAACCCAAGAGACTCTAACTACTCAATACACCCCCTCAAGCTGACGGAAGACAAGGGACTACGCCAAGCTTGACCCGGAGGTTATTAAACCGTGAGGCAAATAGAGCTTTGATACCAGATTAGAGAATTAACTCTTAAAATATATTCAATGATCATGAAAGGAAAATTACAGCACTTATATACACAGGGAGCCACCCTAAGCTTAGGTAACTAACACAGAAATATTCTAACTAACCCAAGAGACTCTAACTACTCAATAACGAGTGATTCGGACTACTTTATTCTCCATCAATTATCTATGCTCTTAATTATAACTTATTTTAAAACTATTAGTCCAAGTTCAACTCTCATGAGAGCTATACATTGACCTTCTTGGTTTGAGTCTGTCAATTATGGACAATATAAACTAGTTTACCTTTTTGTGGTCATTTGCTAGTTAAGGTCAGAAAAACTATTTTATTAATCTAGAACATGATTTTAAGACGTGGTTGAGAACTTTCACACGTAAATAAAAAATATATAAACTCTAGTATAAAAGCTTACACTATTTTTTTTTAAATTAAAGTACGTCACAATCTGATTATTTTATATAGGGTCATGCTTAAGTTATGTGACACCATGATTTAATTAATAAGATTCCGAAAAGGTTATATATGATGTGTCATTAAATTTCCTTGTACTTATTAGCTGGTGGTTGCAATAGATCCTTTCTCTTGGCAGTTACACCGTCAACTTATCGATTAATAATACTCAAAATATATCGGTAACACATATTTACCGTCAGTCGCACATTAATTTAGGAAGTGGGCTTATACCACTATTTATACAAGAGCCTGAAAAGGTTGACTTGTGTACCAGGAGCCCCCTTACTTGGAAAAGTTGTTCCGCATTGCAACAACTGAGCTGCCCATATAGACAACCCTAATTAATTTTGAGAATACCACAAGTTGATAGATAATTTAATAATGTGTAACAGATTTGATAATTAATAATAGTTGTTTCTTTAATTCATATTCTACTTAATTCAATTCATCTCATCTTTGTCGTTACTGTAAATATATATATATATATATATGTATATATTCACACATTTGCATGAAACCAAACAACAAAGAGGAAGAAAGGAAAAGTAACAAATAAAAAATTATGAGTTGTAAGCACATTGCTATGATGATCGTGATATTTAATTTTATTTCCTTATTAATATCTGTAAGGAGTTTAAGTGTATCTCCATCTCCATCTCCATCTCGGGGAGATAGTTTAGAAAAATTTCTTAAAGAATGCGAAAATTTCTGGTATCGAAGTTCTTATTATGTGTGGGATCCAGAGTCTTTCGAAGGAAAATGCGAAGAAATGTGGAATACTTGTAATGCACCTGATGACTTTTATTGCTGCTTATATGGACATTGTTAAAGCAGTAAATTAGAAAAAAAAAAAAAAAGTGTTGGTTAGCATAATAAATAATAAAAGCTTCTTAGGCGGGTTTACTTGTATACATTTTTAGTAGGGCTGTCAAATAAAATGGATCGGCCCACGAATTAAGAATCGTCTGACTCTAACTCACCCCACGTGAGTTGGCGGCTCCCACGGGCCGGCCCGTGGGTTGACACATTTTGTTTTTGTTTTATTTAAAATATTTTGTGTAAGAAATTAACCTCATCAACTTCCAATTCTCTCAATTAATAAAAGCAAAGGCATTAGGAGACAAATTTAATATTCATTTCTCAAAAAATGTGTTGCACTTGAATTTATCTTCATCAAATTTTCTTCACTTTTACAATAATCAAAGCATGAGCCTCTCCACTTATATATAGTGTCTGGCCCCTGCGCGAGTGGACTACAGGTCTTAGCAGGCCAAGTTTGCCTTTGTTTTTTTGGGGGCCTTAACCCGCTCCATTGCTGACTTCGGTCCACTTTGACAATCTTAATATTTATTTTTTTTTTGTACTTGTTGCCAAGGATCTTGTGGTTCCAGTGGTATCAAACCCTTTATTTTATACGTGAGGTGGTGGGTTCGAGCTTCAGTGGAGGCAATTATTGTGCATATTGATTATTGTGCTTCAATAGGTTGAGAAAGTAGTTATGAACAAATACTGCATTGTAATAGAGTCAGTAGTATTCTAAAAAATATCTCTTGATTTAAAAAAAAATTGCTAGTACATATGGAGTGGAATTTCCCTGTACATTATGATATTTTATAATTTCTTTTGTTGATTAATATATAGCAGTAGTTTTTTTTGTTTTTTTTTTTGGTATTGAAAAAAGTTTAATTAGTCCTTTTGTTATCGTGACGTTTTCAAATTTAATTGTCCAATTAATTTGAATCCCCATTGTGACAGTATCAACTTCGGTCCTTTTTTCTGGGGGGGGGGGGGGGGG